>NC_056725.1:914487722-914652462 GCF_019279795.1 Protopterus annectens
GTGTGTGTGTTTCCCCTTTTCCATACAGTGTAGTGTAAAATGCAGAATATTAAATCTCGAGTCAGAACCTCAGCCCCAAAAACCACAAATCCAGTTAGGGAGGTACCTCACAGGTACAGTGTTATGTTTCTGTCATTTCCATCACATTAGATAGTATGCAAAATATAAAGTCACATCTTCAGTTAGACAGCTGTCAAACTAGCTATTATATGCCACAGTCTGATGATTATTTAGGCAGCTGACAAAATATATGTCTTACTGTGACTACCTAAAGTAGATCAAAGCCAATGTCAGCATAACCATGCAATATGCAAATAAAGCCTGTGTTTTATGTGTGTGTGTGTGTGTGTGTGTGTGTATGTGTGTGTGTGTGTGTGTGTGTGTGTGTGTGTGTGTGTGTGTGTGTGTGTGTGTGTGTGTGTTTGTGCATGCGTGCGAGAATCTATACATAGCTGTGCAAAGTGGTAGCACAAGCTGATAACATGTCCATTAATAGTTGTCTAAGCCTTCGAGATTGATGACGTACAGAGATGTAAATTACATTTTAGTACAACTGAGCATCATACAGCACATGCATGACTACGAAACTAATTTTCACTTAGTAGCACAACTCAGCTTATCAGTATGAGTTGCAGTCCTGTGTAGCCCTGTACGAATTCCAGCCCATAAGAAGAAGTGAACAGATCTTAAACATGTAAGCAAGAGCTTGCTTTCTCAAACTATTTTTTTACAAAATTGAAGGTATGCATATTCAAATAAATATATTTTTTTCTAAAACCATAATTTGTCCTTAAATATCTGTCAATTATTTATTCTGAGTTTTTAGTTTCATAGATTCATAGATTCATAGACTGTTACTCGGCTAATGACCTAAGGGCCTTTCTAAGCCTAGCAAATTTATCCTGAAAGAATAATGATGTCCTTTATCCAAATAGGATATTGAGGGCAAGGCATTTATACGCTAGCTCTGTCCATAAGGGACATAGATGCCAGGCCCAGTGTAAATTTCCTATTCCTCATCCACTTATCTAGTTTGTGCTTAAACTGGGTAATAGACAAACTCAGTTTCACAAGGATTGGAAGCCTGTTCCACAGGAGGGTCATTCTGTGGGACACATATCTGTCTCTTCAGCATGATCTGTTTAAATCATAGACAAAAGTTAAGTCCCTAGACCTTGTATTTCTAATATTCTTTGACTTACAAATATGTAGGAGTTTCATAAGTGCAGGATTTGTGAATGCCTTGTAAGCCAGTCATAAATCACCCTTCAGCAATTTGTAGGAAACTGAGTAGAGGGAAAGGGCTTTAAGGCACTCTGCATATGACATATCTGTTATGTCTTGTATTCATTTTGTAAGGAACCATTGCAGTTGCTCTAGTTGCTGCAAATGCCTGGTCAGGTGCATACCGAAGGGAGCATTGTACTCCATGATTGCTCTAATAAGTGTGAAGTACAGTGGGATAATGACCTTTTTGGACCTAGATGCCATGCCCTTAATTATAAGTTGCACAATATGAAAGAATTTCTTCACCACTGTGGCCACATGGTAGTTGAAGGTAATGCTACATGTCTACATGCATACCCTTTCCTCTGACCATTGGGTCGAGTCTTAGAGGTGTATTATTGACATAGTAATTAGCTGGGATGGATGACTTCCCAAAAGCACAATTATGCATTTCTTAGCATTGAGTTTCAGACCAGGGATTTGGCACCATTTGTTAGTCAGAAAAGTTAAGTAAATAACGTTGACAGATAAAACCCACTCTTTTGAGGTACTTCTGATCATCTTATCACTAAACTTCCCCTACCAATATAGTTTGCAGTCCTGACAAGTTAGAATGAATTAAATATTCATATGGGCAATATATGGTGATTAGCACAAGACCATCTATTCAGCCAGCCTGGGCTTGTATTTATACCTTTATTCTGCACTATTTTTATTACTATATGAGCAAATAACTGCTGATGCATATACAGCTTTAGAGTGGTGAAAGAATCTTAGACATTAAAATCTTCAGGTCCTGAATGCTTTAGTCATGCTGGTGATCACTGATTACACCCTCACTCAATGTCCCTTTTGTTCTTTTCCTAGAATTATGGGTCATTGTAATTGAAAATATTAACAAGATGTTAAAAAAGTAAATTCGCACGGGTCACCTTTTGTGACAAGGATAAGACCTCTGCATTAGTCCAAATCTATTTATTTTTATTGGACTGATATCTTTATTGTAACCTGTTTCAAAGAGCTTTTCTCTCCAGGCCTCCACTGAAAATGGGCTGTCTGGGCCCAGTGGACTTCCCCGGTAATCAAACTGGAACTAAATAAATAAATAAATAGTAATAGCTTTACACCTTGCTCTGAAATCAAGGTCACATCAAAGGTAAAATGCCAAACATTTACAAATCTTCTTGAGAGCATTCTGGTGGAGTGCTTGCAAACCTACATTACACCATCACATGACAGGAGTATTAATGCTTTTCCACTATTTCATCTTAAAAGGGAACTGGAAAAAAATGACCATATATGGAAATCCCTTTTTCTTTTGCATTGCTATACTGCTTCAGTATATTTTCAATATGTTTACTGTTTTTTTTTTTTATTAACTTTTGCAATGTATAACAAATTGAATAGCATGATTGGAGGTTGCAAAGTCTTACGTATGATGCATTGGTGACACTAATGAGCAATCACAAAAGTGCAATTTTGTGATTTGTATGCAGATATTGAGATTGTGGTATATTAGCAAGTTTCCTTTACTCTGAGCTACGGTGAGTGGAGTTAGTATACATAAGTAACAGAGGGAATGGTGTGCTGGGGAGATTTAAGAGTATCTCAGTAAGTTTGGATTGTTGGTGTTTTAGTTCCAGTTTGTTATTTAGTAATTGCTTTTTGACTGCCAATCACTGCAGTAGTGAAGTCCTGACATAAAGCCAGATCCATCTTGTGTACGAGGTTGTGACGTATGTGAAAAACATGAAAAATATATGCTCAGACTAAATAAGTCGGTACATAAACATTAAGCAACATAGATGGAATTACAGAGTTATAGTCATGGTTTGAAAGTCTATATATAACTGAAGTAAACAAACTCCACACCCTAAATCCCCACAACCATATTGGGTCTAGGACTATTCACTGAAAGCACATTTCACTGAAACACATTTGACTGTGCACAATTCACTGAAAACACAATTTACTGAAAGACATTTCACTGAAAGTTATATATAGCCTTTCCCCACTGTAGTGTGACCCTGGAGTTAGAATATATAGTAAGGGGGCGTGTGGGGGGCACCACCCCCACA
Organism: Protopterus annectens; assembly: GCF_019279795.1. NCBI lineage: Eukaryota > Metazoa > Chordata > Ceratodontiformes > Protopteridae > Protopterus > Protopterus annectens. The sequence continues at coordinate 914,491,028 of NC_056725.1, forward strand.
TTGGGGGGTGCGGGGGGCATAGCCCTACGCCTATTTTAAATATTTTGAACTATACACATGGATACTTGCAATTTCAATAAATTACTCTTTTCTAAATTTAATATATATCCAAACTATGTGTGGAGGCGGTGCCTCCCACCCCCCCTTATATATATTCTAACTCCAGAGTTGCACTACAGTGGGGAAAAGGCCATATATAACTTTCAGTGAAATGTGTTTCAGTGAATTGAGTTTTCAGTGAATTGTGCTTTCAGTGATTTGTGCACATTCATTTGACTTTCAGTGAAATGTGCTTTCAGTGAATTTTCCTAGACCCAACCATATCATGCAATGCAATATTTCTTGGCTGCTTTGTGGATTTTCAGGAAACATTTTACCTCTTAACATCTTATGATTTATGTAAACTGAAAATCTTTTGATTGGAAAAGCTGCATTAAAGTACATGGATGAGTGTACTAAGTTTATAGTTATGACACATCATTATCCAGTGTGTTAGGTATAACAAAAAAAGGACAAAAATCTGTGTATAACGTGTTTTATTTTACAAGATTTCAGATTATTAATTAGTATACTAAAGATCACCAAAACATTATTTTTTTTTAATTACACTCATTCTTGGATATATGTCATTTCATGATCTTGGGGATATAGTTAATTGCTGACTACATCAAAAAAGTTGGTTCTTTTAAAAGCAGGAAATAATGTGTAAAACTGATTTGTACTGCATGGTGCTGAAACTTTGCATAAAGATGAATCATTACTTTTTATTGGTTTTAAGTATTTGAATACAAAACAGCTATTACAATATGTAATGATCCAGCATCACAGCACAGGTACTAGGCTGGATTAGGACAAATACTAAAGATCAGGTAAAAATAAAAAAACAAAAACAAAAAAAAAAAAATGAGATCATAGCTATATATAACTGAAAGTGTTAATTAATCTATCTCTTTTAAAAAATAATAATAATAAAACATAATTCTTTTTTCATAAATACTTTCCTTTAGTCATATTACATAGATCAATATACTATATGACAATATCTGATGTATTTTATCCATTGTACAATTAGGAAATCTTCAATATAGAGGGTTATGATTGATGGTGAATAGGGGCATTTAAAAGCCTTGTAGCTTAAATACTAGTCTGTCATTAAAGGTAAGTTGCATGTATCACATCGGCCACACTGCAAGTAAAGGTACTGTCGTACATACAAAGTCTGCTCAGTGTGTGTCTTGCTTGTTTACATTTGTCTGAAAACTCTTACTTTTTATAAATTTATATTTATTTGGGATATTTTGCAATCTTGCTTTTTTATAATTTTTTATTTTTACCTTTTATTAACAAGACATTTTAAATAATAAATAATGGGGGCACCATTCACTTATTCCATTGATGTAACAATGCGTTTTAATATGGGAAATTAATGGCTCTCCATTGATGAAATCAGATGCCAAAAGGAAAATAAGCATGAACAGAGCTAAAAAATCTGCATTTGCATCATGAAAAAATGTGGCCAAAGACCTAAAATAAATAAAAAAAAGTGGGCAAAAAGAAGCCTCTCATGAAAACACTGGTGTGGGTTAGGGAGGTATCCCACAGTGAAGACTCTAGTGTTGCTCTGTTGGGTTGTGGGTATCCTATATAAGAGAGAAGAATAAGTAGAGAGTCTTTTGTAGGTACAATTGCCAAGTGGAATAAGGGCTGTTTAAAAAAGGCTACAATTACTCTACTAAAATTGCCACTTAGTACCACTTACATACTCTATTGTCTCTTGTATCTCTGGCACTACTACCAGTTGTACTTTATCTTTGGAAAGAAACATGCTTGGATTTTTGAAACTTCATTTTGGCATCTGACACTTTTTTTTTGAATTTTGCAGCGGACATCTGACTACTTTTGGCACATTTGGAGCACTTTGTTGCATTGGAGTTTTGTTCTCTGTTGATTCTGTGTCATTTGGTCAGTGTTGTTTAGTTGTTCTGGGTCATTTGCATTTGTATTATTTTCTAGGTAGAGTAGAAGCAGGTATTTAAAAATGATTTTTTTCAGCTACAAAATGAATTTTTCTGTTGTGCATGTTATTGTTATGTGCAGCTACATTCGTTAGATAATAAGCTACATTACTAATTGATCCCTGCACTCTGTGACAATCCTGCACCCCTGCAGAAATCTCAGAAAATGGTGTCTGGCCTGGTGGTGGATGTATACCCAAGCTTTACATGATGAATCCCTCATGTATTAATTATTATATGTTTACAATGTATAATAATAATAAAAATTAAAAACACAAAAAACAACCTCACACTCATATATCATCAACAGCATTAAGTACAAAGCACAGGCACACACACACACAGACACACAGACAGACACCAGATGTGTGTTGCATATGGTATAGATGTGTATAGCCAGCCGTATAATAAGCCAACCCCTAGGCATATAGCCAACCAGGTACACCACCACCTAGCAGTGCTTTTGCCTTATTCAATTATGAGTATAGGTAAACTAGGATGAGGGCAGAAGGTGGTACAGGGGGGCACTGTGGAGACCTTTTGCCTTGGGCACCAGTTGACCAAAGGCCGGTCCTGTATGTGTGTGTGTGTGTGTGTGTGTGTGTGTGTGTGTGGAGAGAGACAGAGAGATGAGAAATGTCTATGTGCAGTGGCTTTTTAACACTTACTTTAGTTCAGTAACACAGTCACGTCTCTAGATTATGGCTATAGAGCAAAGTAACAACCTTTATAAATTCAGGCAGTGTTTCTTTAGTAGTTCTGTAATAATTTTCAAATCCAAAATAAAATATATATTTTTTTACAAGGAAACATAGGCCAGAAAGTGATCTAAATAAGAACAAACAAGACTGGAGGACTGCTAGGGAAAAGGCATTAAGTTTCAGTTGAGACTGCCATCAGTAACAGATAATGTAAAATCTATTTTTACCAGGCCCAGGACACTCACTCACTTAGCTCCATGCAGTGTTCTGCCATTTTGATTAAGTTGTTTCTTATCGTGTTTAGTATGTAAACATCATTTGCTGAATGTGCTAAGTTAATGACAGTGGCATCTGATAAAAAGTTTAGTAGCCTACTTGGTACCATACAATTAATTAAACATTAGCAGCAGTGGCCTTAAAAACTGATCAACATAACCATTATATGACAAAAGGAAAGAGAGGAATCACTGTCAGCCTGACAAATGTTTGCAAAACATGACAGCATATACTATGGATAGTCCAAAAGGTGAGCATGCAAAATGAATCTGACCAAGCTTAGTGAACCTTTTCCAAATTCATCAGTCATGAAATAGTATCAGGTCTGCTGATCTGGAGAGGAGGAAATACCTGCATCCTATTCATCATAACAAACTGATTGCAAAGTTATTTACTTCATCACCAAACAAGGAACAATCCACAGTTCAGACAGATGATTCACATCCTGCACTTCACAATGTTGGTACTTCAGCTCCATACTTCTGTGAAGTTCCTGCAATAATCACGGCAAGCATCAGCTTGAATACTTTAGCAATGTGCGGTATCTGAGTGTGGCTAATGCAGGATTTACTCATGGCTGATGTAGTTTGATCATGAAGACAAAGTCTGAGCAATCAAAGCCAGCCATAAGTAAATCCTAAATTACTAACATAGGAGTGGATTATGCTATTATACAATGACACTATTAAAGAATGAAATTATCTTTTTTGCAAATAATGTAGTTGCATGACAATACTTTAGTTTCCTTCCATGTCAAGTATTGGCTTCTGACATACAGTGCATGGTTATGGCATGTATATCCCCATCCTTTCACGGTACATCAGCGAATTGTAAGAGTGAAGATACACAAGGAGCTCACTTCTTCCATGCCTCCCTATCATATATCTTTGTCTCCCCCTTCTTGTTCTGCCAGTGCTTTTAGTTTCATTCCCAAGTCTGACAGAATAAAAAGGAAAAAGCCTGGGTATACAATAGGGAGTGAATCACCAACAGCAATACTTTTATCTCATTGAGTGGCTAGCCCAGCCCCTGTGCACAGTCTGTGATCCACATTCCCCTATCTTGAGGATACTACACACCACAGTAGTTGCCCAAAGTGGTTGGGCTATAAAACTTTTCCCCCATAGGGCACAGGTAGAGTCTGTGCTGCTACCCACAGCTCCATTCATTGGTGAGTTTGAGGTGGAAAAACTCAGCATGTTTTTCAAAAGTGGGAGGAACCCCACAGAAACACAGGAAGAACATGCAAACTCCAAACAGGCATTGGTTGGAGGTATGGATCAAACTTTGTATTTTGTGCATGGGAGACAAAGACCTTAGCCATTATGCTAACTGGCCTCCCTAAGGGTATCCATAACAATGCAGAGAGAGAAAGGTGTATCCCAGATGCCTAAGGCTGGCTATGATAATACGTGTACTCATGCTAGTGTAGAAGAACATAGGGGACATCCACAACTTTGGTTGGAACAGAGGTATCAAACTCCTGTCACACTGCATGAAAGTTCTGGAGAGAGTGACTTATAAACAGACAGACAGAGTAGTAGAAAGTAAGATGGGAGATGAGAAGTTCAGATTCAGAACAGGATGTAGTAGAACTGACCAGATGTTTGCTGTGAGACAGGTAGTTGAGAAGAATCTAGAGATGCGGAAAGAGTCCCAATGGGCATTCCTAGACTTGGAGAAAGTATATGACAATGTCCCAAGAAAGCTGATTTGAGCAGTCCTACAGTGGTTCCGAGTCCCAGAAACATCAGTAGAATTAATGCAGACTATGTACAAGGATGCAATGACTTCAAGTAAGATCTGTGTTTGTTCTCACAGAGTGGTTCCTAGTGGGAGTGGATGTGCACTATGGTTCATCTCTGAGCCCAATGCTGTTCATACTGGTCATAGACTACATTAGCAAACAGGTCAGAGGGGACAGATCAACAAATTTGTTGTATGCAGATGATGTAGCATTACAGCAGACTCTGAACCTGAACTTCAGCAAAGGGTAAGGGAATAGAATGCAAAACTGAAGGCACATGGGATGAAACTATACACAGATAAGACAGTGATAATGGCAACACATTGGGGAAATCAGAAGAAGCTGAGAATTCAAAATAGAAGGGAAGACAGTGGAACAGGTTAACAGCGTTAAGTATCTGGGAGGGGTGGATGAGAAAGGAAGTCTGAATGAAGAGGTCAAAGCTAGAATCAGAGGGCCTGCAGCCAACTGTCAGAGTGTCAGAAGTAGTCTTTGACAGAAGAATGCCAAACAAGCTGAAAAGTAAGTTGTACAAAACAGTGGTGTGACCAGTACTACTGTGTGGTATAGAAACCTGGGCAGTAAAGGCAGAGCAGATGAGAAAGTTAGAGGTGATGGAAATGAAGTGCCTGAGATGGGTGGTAAAATGTACACTGTGGGACAGATTAAGAAATAAGGACATAAGAGCAGAAGCCAAAGAAGTTCCAACTGCAGAAAAGATCAAAGAGAACAGATTATGATTGTTTGGGCACGTGTAGAAAAGCAGAAGACAATCTGGTGAAGATTTGGAACAGACAGGAAGTAGGTAAGAGGAAATAAGGGCATCCATTCCAAAGGTGGATGGATTGTGTGAGAAAAAGATCTGTGACACTCAAGCATGAGTGTTGAAGAAGGCAAGAGCGTGGCATTGAATCGAGAGAGTTGGCGACAGTTAACACGATACCCCGACCCCATGTAGAAAAATGGGAAAAGGGGGGTTAATGATGATGATACACTAGGGAGGCATTCAGGAATGAAGCATCTTGCCTTTTTGTTTTTATTGTATGTGGCTGTGGTGAACACACTTTGTTCTGGATGGTAATCCTCAATTCATATAGGAACGCTGATTGCTCTGTCCAACCAACATGCATGTTTTTGGAATGCCAATGAGTATAAAGTGTGTTCTTTTGTTATGCATTAGTCAATAATGAACAAAGAATGAGTCAAGCTCTGGCACCTGACTAAATATAACAAAGAGGGAGAATTAAATTAAAGCATTGAGAAGTTAAAGAGGTATGTCATTTGCCTTTGAGTTAAAGTCTTAGCAGGTCAATGCTTCAGACTCGCTTGTGAAAACTGTCCATTGTGCATATTAATTCTGATATGGTTAAAATGGATATACAGATAAATTAATAGCAGTTGTCCCTCAAGGACTGTACAGGAAAGAATCTTTTCAACATCTACACATTCTGCCTGAATGACATAAGTGGATTTTAATTATTGATATAAAATTATACATCAGTATTACTAATGGTGTGAAAATTTGGCATGGTCTATGGAAGGCTAAGAGACTATTAAGAAAGCCGTAGAAAGGAATGTGAGGTAAACTTTACATTTCAGTGTTAAGAGGTGAATGAGCCTGCATTAAGTGCAAATAATAAGAATTCAGACTACCTGCCACAAACCAGGTGTTGTGATTGACAACACAGCAAAAAATAAGGTTGTCATTATAGGAAACAGTATGAGATTATAACTCTATAGCTTAACAAAATGGTGTTATGTATAATGTGGGTCAATCCAAGTATACACAAGAACTGATGCTCCCCCACGACACTTTGCTTGTCACAGCCTGCCTGGAATATTTATAATTTCATTTACTAGCATTTGCTGTCCAGACGGCTTTGTTTAAAATGAGACTTCTTCCTGCAAAGCACGTGGTAAAATATGCAAAAATAAAACTGTTATTGGTCATCACACAGAGGTTAAAGAAACTGAAGAAAGCATGAACCTCCGTGAACCAAAATGCAAACTGAGTAGTTATTATGCAGTCTCTGTCTCTTAATGTCTCCATCACTTGTCGCAACATATGCAGCCCAAAGTCTGCACCACACTACAAAACCAGAGAGACAGAAATAATATATTCAGTTCTGTTGGTCAAGGAAATGATAAAGAAAGAGTTGAAATTGATCTATACCAAGAAAACTGAACCAATGATCACTGGAAGATGGGGGAAATGAGAAAACATGTCATACATTTTAATATCTAAAGGAATACTCAAGCTGTAATCTAATGTTTATTCATTCATTTAAATATTGGATTACAAAAGAAATTGTAGAAGGGTACTGTCAAAGGGTAGGGGTATGCTATGGCATGATGAAGTAGCTCCTCACATGTGAAACAGAGATGGATTAAAGGAAGATTCCACAGTTCAAAATATTAACCAACTAAACTAATACTTTAATTTGGGTGTGAGATGGACAAAACTCAAGTATAATATGAAACTTAAAAGGTGTTTCAGTTGGTTCTTTATGGAGTCTCAGGTACATATTATACATGATCAGAGTAAATTGAAAATATAACCCTTTTCTGGTTGAAATGTACAGTACTTAGTACTTGAATTACTGGAAATTATTTAGATAATGTATTTACTTTAAGAACTCACAATATAATGTTGTAGTATGTTCCATTCTTATTGACTCTGCAGGATATTTACATTTCAGGAGAAAATAATTCAAGTCTACAGTGGGATCCAGGCAATCCGAGACTGATTAGTAGCTCAAGTTAAACAGGAGCTGGCAGGAGGTACTGCCTAAGTCTACATGCTTATCTGGGGGTGAGGGCTTGGGAGTGTAAGATTAGGCATTCCACTGCAGGTGATCCCCTGTGGATATTGGTGATGCCTGGTGCGGGTGCTATCTACAAGACATGCATGGCTTTGGCTGAGTTGCATGCAGAGGAGTAGACAATACACTGCAATGCTCATTGTGCATCAGCCCCTTAGACAATGAGTGTGGGCATGTGTAGCCGAAAGGGATAAGCCTTAAGGGGAAAAAAAAAAAATCACCTGGTCAGAAACAGTGTGATGTGCCACAGGATGCCTCAATCTCCTCATTAGCCCTTAACTCGGTGAAAAAAAGTCTAGGTGTTGACAGGCAAGATCATTCATTACTCATGGTAATGAGGACAGGCAGTGGAATCAGTGGATAGCTGTGGCAGAGCCAAAAACTGGTAAAATCAGGACACCAGTAAACTGTGGCTGAATAAATTTAACGTTAAAAATGTTTTAGCAAAAAGTAAAGACTTCAAACCACTTATTCTGCTTTCCTGTTTAACTTGAATGCAGGCATTCTGTTTGTCTCTACTGTAGTCTCACTTTTTCAAGATATTAATGCAAACAAAACAATGATTATGTCCAGTGATAAAATGCACTTATTGATGTAAGCTAACTGCGATCTTATAAAGTTGTGTTGTGTGTTGTGGCATGCTCTAATAAATGTTACACAACATGTACAGCCACTGTTATTTTCATTTTGTTGAGTCTATGCTGACAGCAAAATATTTCTAATTGCAGCATGTCAGTTGTTCCTACAATTTAAAATCCATTCACTCAAGAAATATTATACTTAAAGAAGTCAGTGACATCACAATAATTTGTCAAAAATAAGCAGACTGGTTAAACAAGATTCCTTATCAACTCACTTAATGAGCTACATGATTGAAATCATGTCCTTTGGAATGGAAAGAAACAAGTACTGCCTCTGGGCAAAACTGAGTGAAGAAAAGTCATTTGTTTCATTTTTGGATTGCATCAGGTAGCCAACGACTATACAATGTATACATTAGAAAATGCACTGCGGGAACTTCCTCATTAGATTCCTTAAATTCTTTATCCTAGATGGCAAGTTATGAAAAGCTTTTGTCTATAGGTATATTACATGTTACTCATAGTGATTGCTGAAAAGATATTACTCGATAGCAGTTTCTTTTCAAACAGAACACAGATTAATGAAGACTGAAAAGTATAGTCCTTTTCACAAGCCATTATTTAGACTTTGTCTCTTTTTACTATGGTTTGGCTTGAGGCAGCAGTTTTATTTATGATAATGAACCAAAAGTTCATTTAATGAATGCCATTTGTGTGCAATACTGCACAAAGGAAAATGGGTGGAATCAGGTAGCATGCAAAGTCTATCTTTTTCTTTGTTAGAAGAATGCCACACAGAGTTATTGATTGATCTCATCAGTCATGACACAGAATGGACAGGCTGGATTAGAATCATATTAATCTCTATTATTGTAAAATATTTACATAACTCTGGTATCTTAAAAGGCATGATCAACCATAGCTTGTTCAAGGCATTCATTCCTGTACTGTAAGTCATTGTGGGCAATATGCAGCTTTGCTCAATAGCATAGCCATCAGAAATGTGAACTTCCTGTAAATGCTGTATGTATATACTCCTCTTAAAAGGACATTTCCCTATACTCCTAAGATGAGTATATTTGGAAGTTTAGAGAGTCTAATTTCTATATTCTAGGTACAGATACATACCTGTAACTTAACCATCAAGATGACATTGACAGACTGATGAGATCTGGTAAGCATGCATAGTGAAATGATCATGTAGGATGCACAGTGTTAGAGCTATTAAAGAGCATTTGCAAAAACTAATGAAACATATGGCATATTTCCATATTTACATTAACAATGTAGAAAGGGACTGTAATAGTGTTATGCTGGTAGTAGCATGTACACACAGTGTGTCTTAGTAAATTTAGACTTTAAACCTGGTGGCTAATGTGAAGACATTCTAAGATATAAATGCTTGCTTGCTGAAGCAGTTACAAACCTTAGCAAGGTATGTATCTGCACTAATAGTGTAAAATTGCGTGACCTCCCCCCAAAAAGAAGAAATAAAATGGAGCCATTCAATATATAACATTAAGGCACACAATTTTGCCATGCATATTTTCCACCTAACTTCCGTAATTTTGCAGGCTAATGTTATTGTTTTAAACTACTGTGAAATATTATAAAGCATAATTTACATAGATTTTACAATATCTCAAAACTATAGTCTGCTACCTGCTCATGTCATCCCACATTGAAAGCAATTCAACAGATGAACACTTTTCCAACTGAAAATTGGGTCTATTTTGCATGTTTATAAACTCAGAGATATAACTAATCGAACAAAACATTAGTCATTTTTGGAAAATAAAATTTTTGTTCATACATTGGCAATATAAAATCAGCATCACCAGAAAGACCTTTTATGATAACACCACTGCATAACTGATTTTCTAATGAGGAACTTTTGTATTTTACCATTTTTTTGTTTGCTTGTTTTGTTTCTTTTGGGGGGGGGTTCACATCATTTATGAGATAATTTTTTTTTGCTAACTCACATCACTTCTAATTATAAAAGCTGTGTTTTCAATGGAGAGTTGTGGAGCAAATTTTACAGGAAGCAAGTGACTTCCTGACTTCAAAGACTTCAGAAATCAGGGGAAGCCAGGACAGATTGCAGCAAGTATGGTGTCTGTGAGGGTTCATCAACAAATAGAATTCTTACTAAGACCAGAGACATGCAGTACCTGCAGAATGATATTTTGGTGGAAGAATGGGGTTTAAGGAAGTTAGGAATTGAATGAGCTATGTAATGTTCGATTGACAGTGACTGTATAGAAAACTATATATGATGTATAATGTTTGCAACTGAAAATATATCAATATGGTTTGTTTTCATTTATATAAATGTAGGATTGCCTACTTCATAAGTGATAATTTGCTAAATATAATTTGTGTTTAAAAAAAATGACGAGACAGGCAGGAGCTTTAATACCTAACAATGGTCTAGTAACTGTGTCCTGGTCACACACTGCCTGGCATCCTAAAGGAAGATAACTTGTTTTCTTGAGTCAGATCAGGTAATAGAAGGCAGGAGAGCAATAGTCACACCTCTCAAATGCTATGATTTATTCATAATGCTAGCTATGATTTTTACCCTCATAATTTTTGTTTCTCCTCCTTCATTTACTGACACTTTTCATATACTTACACCTATTTAAGGTAATATAAATTATTTAAAAAAATGAAATATACCTATACAAAAATTCACTGGTATGTACAAATGTTATATTATGAAGAATAAAAAGTACTCCTCTTTCTGACCCTCTGCTATGATTTTAAAGGTTAGCTTTGTGAAGATTGGGGAAAGATGGGCGAAGGCTACCAGCCTAGTCAAATATAATTTGATACATAATTCTATCATTTGTATAAATAAATGTAAAATACAGGCTTGAGTTTTTAAATGAAAGAAAACACTGTAAAATGTGAACTTCATAATTGTTGCAACATTGCCATTTGCTGTAAGGAAAACCAAGCCAAGCATTTCAAATGTTCTTTGAAGTTACAATTATCTAAAATGTGGTGCCAAAGCGGCTAGCTGAACACATTCTTTCTAATGTCTTAACTTAAGGAATAATTGTTAGAGTATACATGTGAAATGTCTTTATTGTTGCAGTTTCCTGAGCAGGTCTTAGCTTGCTAAATAATGTGGCCTGGGAACTCCAGACTAAGTGCCAAAATGATGTAATGTGAATACTGGGAACGCCTAAGTGTCAAAATGATGTAATTTGGGAGGGCATTAGCAGAGCTGTTTGCTAGTATTTTAAAAACTATTGTTGAGAGAGAGACTAAAAGCATTTTGTCTTGGGCCATCAACCTCAGCACTGCTTATGCTCTTTATGTATGTAAGTAGGATTATAGCATTGTGTTTTCTCTTAAGAATAGCTAAAGATTAGAAAGTTAGATTAAGTGTTTTTCTTTGATGTCAGACCTGTCCTACTGTATTGTTTAAATTTTCTGTGTGATCTCTGAACTCTTTGATATCTCTGAGGTGTAGTAGTATTGTCTTGTGTTTTAATTATTTATTATTAAATATTTAAAAACCTTTACCTATGGCTGGTTTATGTAGAGATAGTAGGTTCTAGAGCACATTGCATATTTATAGAGTTTACTGTAATAGGCCACTCTAATAAGCCTTAGACTGAATAGTCACATTACCAATTGGATAATAATATTTCACAGTAATAACTGGACACCCTTTCAAGGGCCTTTAGGTAGCTGATAATTATTAGCTGGTGGTGGCAGGAATTACAAACCATATAGTCTGGGTAAAGGGGCACAGCTAGAGAATCTGTGTCAGCCTTTCTCAGGAATGTTGGTGAAGTTGTATAAATACTCATCTAAAAGCGTGTGTGGTGTGTCAGCTACCTGGGCAGGGACACGAACCACTGGTGGGACAGAGAGGGTACTGGAGGTTAGCTTGCCAGCTAGGCTGAGATCTGGACCCTATAGCTGTGCTAGTGGGGAGTCTTATTGGGAACCTGGAGAGAAAGGGAGCAACCAGCCCCAGACTGATTGTGATCTCTGTGTGCACTTAAGGGAAATTGTACTTTACTGTGTGTATTAGTTATCCTTTCTTCTTCTTAGACGACCTCCCTGATGTTAGTGGTGAGGATTGAGGGTCCTTGATTGCTGGGCCAGGACACTGTCACCACAAGCTCAACGACTTGTAATACTCAAAGTTTAAAAGGCATGGCACTATGTGTGACGTCATTTTATAGGGATGGCTGTCAGGCCATCCCACAAAAAGTATTTGCTAATCACCCTAACATCAATAGCTGTCAAGCAGATGGATGTCCTCCTTAAAGAGTGGATAAGTGTTATCTCCTAATGTATCACCATCATGGATTATTTTTGAGAATATTGTTTTTTTATCATGTTTTCTATCTGAATTCTGCAGGTTTACTATTTTTTTTTTTATCTTTTTGTTGACCAGGTTGCCCTATTAGTCTGGTAGCCTCCTTTTAGTGGAAACATGAAGAGGCATTTGTACGGACTAGGGGAATTTGGCCAGGGCACCAGGGCAATTTCCCTGATTATTTTTGACAAGTGCCATAGGATCATTTACATGTGAGCAATGACTAACGCATGCAGATGGGGACTCAGTTTAACATCTCATCCAAAGGATGGCTCATTCTGGAGTATAGTACCCCCAGTTATGCTGCACAGAAGTGTTAGTAACTGAAAATGAAGCCACTCGTGTGGAATGAGATGTGAACCCACATACCTTTGATCTTCCAGTACCAAATGTGAGTGTGCTACCTGTTGAACCACTAGCAACATCAGCCCTCCCATGGCACATTAGGTTTATTCATTCCTATTTGACTGGTAGCAAGGGCTAACAACAGGAGACTGACATTCAGGCAGTCATTAGGCAGTTTCTAATATGCCCAAACTCCCATTCCTTGGTGGTTGACACACACTTGTTGAAGTGAGGGCCTAAACATGCCTCCTTCTAGCAGTAGGATATGCGTGCTTCCATAACTACCTCATGGAACAACACCCATCTCGGACTACTACTGCTAAAGCAGGCTAGAAGAAGCCATGCTCACATCTCCCACCTATCTGCTGCACATTGTCCTCCCATCCCATGAGAAGTGTGTAAGATTGCTCAGTGTTCTAAATGATCTCCCTATTAGCAAAATCTCCCTTATTATGGGTTGACTTTAAATACCCTACAATTAACTGTAACACCTGCCTTCAATGTAGAATATGCTCAAAAATTCCTAGATTTAATAAACAAAAAATTCCATTGAGAGGCTAATAAATATGTAAAGAAGCATGTTTTTCTTCTTATCTACTTCTGTCATTACTGTAAAACCACTAAGACATTGAAAGCAGTACTCCACAAAAGGCATCAAGCAGACAAGGAGAATCCACAAGGAGAATGGAACCAATGACACTATAAGGCACAACAATACTCCAGTAGATGAAAAACCATGGGAAGGCAAACTGCACGAAAAAATTTTATTTTAACGCCACAACAAATCCATGTTTTCGTCGCCAATGCAACTTCTTCAGATAAAAGCCTAATAAACATACCCACATTTTATATACAATAATTAATTGATTAATTGAATATATGTCCATATAAGGTAAAGCTTTCTTAAAGCTGTAGCTACACTTACATTGATGTTGAATAAATGTAAACATAAACCTTTCAAATTTCAAGCAGAAACTGAACTTGCAATGATAGTAAATAAACAATCTAATTGGACATCGTAAAATTTTTTTTTTTAAAAAAAACAGTTATAACCACAATAATACGGAATAACTTCCAAACATTAAATAGCACAAAATTAAAAATAAAAATAAAAATGAGGATAAACTGAATGTAAGCCTCATACCTATAAAAATACATACAAACTGCTAAATTCCGTACTAAAGTAAAAAATATAAAAATGCAGTAACTGAACATGTTGTTTTATAAATAAATACAATAGTGTTCCGTCCATCTACCATATATAAATGCAGTAAATGCATGAAGTATAATTGAAATTATACTAGAACCTGGGTATACACATATAACATCCTTATAGTTGTTCTGCTTTAAGTTTTAAGAAGGGCATAATGGAGATAAGGTCGTTGAGACCCGGAGGTTTATTGGAAGCAAGTAAAATCTGCCAACATGTCTCTCTGTGGGATAGTCTGGCTTCCCAATGCCCTCCCCTAATACATTTAGGAACTGTTTCCAACACAAAAAAACATGAAAAAGGCAGATTCGCACACCACTGTGTGCCTATAAAGAGCGTTGGTATTACATTGTTTTTGAATTTCATAGTAATGCTCATAGAGTCTTGCCAACATAAAATGCTTGGCAAGACAAATAAACTATACCTGTAGAATTAAAATTGTGAAATCTGTGAGCACAAATCTTCCTGTTCCTACTTTCTAAGTAAACATTTTCCTGATTAATGATGTATTTGCACTGCCTGCAGTGTCCACAACGAAAAGTGCCCTTTCTAGGTTGATTAGAAATACTGTGACTGGTATTGTGTTCCAAAGCCCTCTTGATGTTAAAACCCCTTCTATAAACAAATTTGCATGACAAGTCCTTTAAATTGTTCAAATCAGTGAAGTCTTTGAAGGTATTCAGTTCTTTTTGAATAATGTACCTAATGTGCCCTACATCTTCACTATGTTCGGTGACAAATACCAAATTGGAACCAAGTGTAGTAAAAGAGGAGGGAGAACTTTCGTTAGATGCATCAATTCGTCCCTTCCCTAAGATAGGAGAAAATCTAGTACCCCTAACAGAACAAACCTCCTCACGAACCGAGTTGATCAAGGATATGGGGTATCCCCTGTCCACAAATAGGGAGCTCAATTTGTCCCCCTCAATATGAAAAATATGGTCATCCGATGTCATGCGGGAGACCCTGACAAATTGACCCTTAATTATGGACCTTTTTTGGAATTTAGGATGTGAGCTGAGGTAGTGCAGGTAACTATTAGAAAATGAGGGCTTTCTATATATACATGAACTAAAGCTGTCAGCATGTTTATAAAAGGCGACATCTAGATAGTTGACTTGGTTGACTGAGATGTCATGTGTAAACTTCAAAAATCTGGTTGTTGAATGCAGGTAAGTTACAAATTCTTCTACACAATGCCTTGGTCCTGTCCAAAAAATGCAGATGTCATCCAAAAACCGGGTGTAATGAATCCAGTACTTAGAAAATTCACTGGAAAATACATACATTTTCTCCCATACTGACAAAATAATGTCAGCATAGGTCGGAGCACTATTAGCTCCCATAGAGACACCCGATGTCTGCTGAAAATATTTCCCACAAAAGTATACATAGTTATTACTAAGAACCAACTCGAGTAAATGTAAAACCAGTACTACATCATTGTTTGTAACACCTTCACATTCCCAAAGAGCCTCCTCCATCCAAGCCAACCCAATTGCATGTGGGATTACTGAAAAAAGGTCTACCACGTCAATGGTTACCAACAATAGGTTAGGCCTGTGAAGTTCACTAGTGATACCCCACAAGAATTCCCAGGAGTCCTTGAGTAAATGTTGTTGCTTACCCCACAGCTGTTTTAGCTTCCAATCCAAAAATTTGGAAAGGTTGTGGGTTTTGGACCCCTGGGCAGCCATAATTGGTCTAAGAGGAGGATCTGTTACATTTTTATGGATTTTAGGCACCCCGAAAATTGTGGGTACTTTGGGATGTGGATTATCCAGAAAAGTATAAAGATCAAATTCGATAACTTCCTGGTCCAAAAGATCCTGAATAGCCAGGTCACTTTTTTTATATGACATGTGGACCTCATTTAAGGAAGCAATGGTGTATTTTGCCGTATCATATAGCAAATTGTGCATTTTAGCCTCATACATTACTTGGTCCATAATGACTGTGCCGCCCCCTTTGTCAGGTTCCATAACCCTGACAGAGGTATCAACACTAAGTTCAGTCAACCTGGTTAAGGTTGGAATTATATTTAGACTTTCCTACTCTGCTCCGTATCATGTGTACAATCCTATTTTCCAAATTACTGATTTGCGGATGTAAAGGAGGGTTGTAGGTACTAGACTTTTTAAGCATTAAACATGGGCCCATGTTAGTAGATCCAAACAAATGCTGAAGGTTAAGCTTGCGTATAAAAAGTTTAACATCGAGTATGGTGTTAACAATACTACTACACTTGATAGGCACAAACTTAAAACCCTTTGTGAACAAAGAAAACCATGTGGCAGAAATGACTGCATCACTGTAATTGTAAATGTGATACCCATTCAATGTATGCATAGAATAATTACCAATGGCAGTTACCTCAATAGTCCCAGTTTCTACCAGTCCTGTTTTTGATTCCTTCTCCACCCCTTGGTTTTGACCCCCCCCCCACCTGCCGAGGGGAACAAGGTCCCAAATAATGTTGCTGCACCTGGTGGTTGTGAGGTTGTTGACGAAGGCGTTCTGATCTCCTGGGTAAAAAATCAGTGTCAGAATTAGCCTCGTCGTCAATATGATGTTGTGGTGGAGGAGAATGATACTCATGGGCAGGGGACTGTAAAGCATGTGGTTTAAGAGTATCCCTAGGGGCTTGCTGAAATGAAATACCACCCCTGAAATTAGGTGGATTGGGATACTGCCTGCCCTCCTGGTATTCCTTGATGTCCCTATTAAGCTTCCTGTACTTTCGATTCAACACTATGTTACATTGTTGATCTATTTGTTTCCTTAAATCATAATATTTTTGTTTTTCAGAATCAATAGTAAACCTTAAATCGGAAGTGACAGTTTCATTCAACTTAAAAATATCCTTTTGCAAAGCTTTAATTTCAATGTCATTTCTTTTAATTATAGCCCTAACAATACCAAATCCACACTCATCAAATATCTTAACCAATTCAGAGTGAAAATCACTCCCACTAATAACATTGTTCGGGTATTTATGTACCCGCAAACCTTTAGGAACAATCTGTTTGTTAAGACATTCATTCAGGTAAAGATTATCAAGCTCAAGAGTCTTGTACCTATATAGCTTTTGCTCAAGTGTCCGCATGTTATCAGCAAAAGAAAAAGTCACATTAAAATTGCTTTCGTTGTTTTCAATAAACTGAAAAATAGGTTTATGTTTCACCCAATCAGAAAAGGTAGAACCTAGGTTTGTCCCAGAGCCATTGTCGTTATGTCCAGAACCAGCAGGAACGCTTTCAGTAGCCTCCCAAAATACTGCGGGAGTTTTCAAAAAGTTAAAGAGTTCCGTGTCTTCTGGGATACCATTCGAGCTGCCTTGTGAAAAAGAACCCGTGGTTTTTAAATTAAGAAATTTAAGAAGCTCTCGTTGTTCAGCCAAAACCGACTGTAGTCCTTGACCCAAAGGTGTAAGTAGCTGAACCAATAAGGTTGAGTTGGCGTGTGTCAGCTGAGGTTAACTGAACACCCTCCTCCACACATAGACCTCAAGCCTGCCAACATGACAAACAAGTACCAAAGAAAACTGCAAAGTTACCAACACTCCACAAAAGGCAGCAAGCAGACGAGGAGAATCCACAAGGAGAATGGAACCAACGACACTATAAGGCACAACAATACTCCAGTAGATGAAAAACCATGGGAAGGCAAACAGCACGAAAAAACTTTATTTTAACGCCACAACAAGCCAATGCAACTTCTTCAGATAAAAGCCTAATGAACATACCCACATTTTATATACATTAATTAATTGATTAATTAAATATATGTCCATATAAGGTAAAGCTTTCTTAAAGCTGTAGCTACACTTACATTGATGTTGAATAAATGTAAACATAAACCTTTCAAATTTCAAGCAGAAACTGAACTTGCAATGATAGTAAATAAACAATCTAATTGGACATCGTAAAATTTTTTTAAAAAACAGTTATAACCACAATAATACGGAATAACTTCCAAACATTATATAGCACAAAATTAAAAATAAAAATAAAAATGAGGATAAACTGAATGTAAACCTCATACCTATAAAAATACATACAAACTGCTAAATTCCATACTAAAGTAAAAATATAAAAATGCAGTAACTGAGCATGTTGTTTTATAAATAAATACAATAGTGTTCCATCCATCTACCATATATAAATGCAGTAAATGCATGAAGTATAATTGAAATTATACTAGAACCTGGGTATACACATATAACATCCTTATAGTTGTTCTGCTTTAAGTTTTAAGTAGGGCATAATGGAGATAAGGTCGTTGAGACCCGGAGGTTTATTGGAAGCAAGTAAAATCTGCCAACATGTCTCTCTGTGGGATAGTCTGGCTTCCCAATGCCCTCCCCTAATACATTTAGGAACTGTTTCCAACACAAAAAACATGAAAAAGGCAGATTCGCACACCACTGTGTGCCTATAAAGAGCGTTGGTATTACATTGTTTTTGAATTTCATAGTAATGCTCATAGATACGTCTCCTTAACTGTCTTTCGGTCTTGCCAACATAAAATGCTTGGCAAGACCGGCAGACAGCCAAATAAACTATACCTGTAGAATTAAAATTGTGAAATCTGTGAGCACAAATCTTCCTGTTCCTACTTTCTAAGTAAACATTTTCCTGATTAATTACGTATTTGCACTGCCTGCAGTGTCCACAACGAAAAGAGCCCTTTCTAGGTTGATTAGAAATACTGGGACTGGTATTGTGTTCCAAAACCCTCTTGATGTTAAACCCCTTCTATAAACAAATTTGCATGTCGAGTCCTTTAAATTTTTCAAATCAGTGAAGTCTTTGAAGGTATTCAGTTCTTTTTGAATAATGTACCTAATGTGCCCTACATCTTCACTATGTTCGGTGACAAATACCAAATTGGAACCAAGTGCAGTAAAAGAGGAGGGAGAACTTTCGTTAGATGCATCATTTCGTCCCTTCCCTAAAATAGGAGAAAATCTAGTACCCCTAACAGAACAAACCTCCTCACGAACCGAGTTGATCAAGGATATGGGGTATCCCCTGTCCACAAATAGGGAGCTCAATTTGTCCCCTTCAATATGAAAAATATGGTCATCTGATGTTATGCGGGAGACCCTGACAAATTGACCCTTAATTATGGACCTTTTTTGGAATTTGGGATGTGAGCTGAGGTAGTGCAGGTAACTATTAGAAAATGAGGGCTTTCTATATATACATGAACTAAAGCTGTCAGCATGTTTATAAAGGGTGACATCTAGATAGTTGACTTGGTTGACTGAGATGTCATGTGTAAACTTCAAAAATTTGGTTGTTGAATGCAGGTAAGTTACAAATTCTTCTACACAATGCCTTGGACCTGTCCAAAAAATGCAGATGTCGTCCAAAAACCGGGTGTAATGAATCCAGTACTTAGAAAATTCACTGGGAAATACATACTTTTTCTCTCATACTGACAAAATAATGTCAGCATAGGTCGGAGCACAATTAGCTCCCATAGAGACACCCGATGTCTGCTGAAAATATTCCCCACAAAAGTATACATAGTTATTACTAAGAACCAACTCTAGTAAATGTAAAACCAGTACTACGTCATTGTTTGTAACACCTTCACATTCCCAAAGAGCCTCCTCCATCCAAGCCAACCCAATTGCATGTGGGATTACTGAAAAAAGGTCTACCACGTCAATGGTTGCAAACAATAGGTTAGGCCTGTGAAGTTCACTAGTGATACCCCGCAAGAATTCCCAGGAGTCCTTGAGTAAATATTGTTGCTTACCCCACAGCTGTTTTAGCTTCCAATCCAAAAATTTGGAAAGGTTGTGGGTTTTGGACCCCTGGGCAGCCACAATTGGTCTAAGAGGAGGATCTGTTACATTTTTGTGGATTTTAGGCACCCCGAAAATTGTGGGTACTTTGGGATGTGAATTATCCAGAAAAGTATAAAGGTCAAATTCGATAACTTCCTGGTCCAAAAGATCCTGAATAGCCAGGTCAATTTTTTATATGACATGTGGACCACATTTAAGGAAGCAATGGTGTATTTTGCCGTATCATATAGCAAATTGTGCATTTTAGCCTCATACATTACTTGGTCCATAATGACTGTGCTGCCCCTTTTGTCAGGTTCCATAACCCTGACAGAGGGATCAACACTAAGTTCAGTCAAAAGAGTACTCTCGGCCTGGTTAAGGTTGGAATTATATTTAGACTTTCCTACTCTGCTCCGTATCATGTGTACAATCCTATTTTCCAAATTACTGATTTGCGGATGTAAAGGAGGGTTGTAGGTACTAGACTTTTTAAGCATTAAACATGGGCCCATGTTAGTAGATCCAAACAAATGCTGAAGGTTAAGCTGTTTAACATCGAGTATGGTGTTAACAATACTACTACACTTGCTAGGCACAAACTTAAAACCCTTTGTGAACAAAGAAAACCATGTGGCAGAAATGACTGCATCACTATAATTGTAAATGTGATACCCATTCAATGTATGCATAGAATAATTACCAATGGCAGTTACCTCAATAGTCCCAGTTTCTACCAGTCCTGTTTTTGATTCCTTCTCCACCCCCTGGTTTTGACCCCCCCCCCACCTGCCGAGGGGAACAAGGTCCCAAATGATGGATTCATTACACCCAGTTTTTGGACGACATATGCATTTTTTGGATAGGACCAAGGCATTGTGTAGAAGAATTTGTAACTTACCTGCATTCAACAACCAAATTTTTGAAGTTTACACATGACATCTCAGTCAACCAAGTCAACTATCTAGATGTCACCCTTTATAAACATGCTGACAGCTTTAGTTCATGTATATATAGAAAGCCCTCATTTTCTAATAGTTACCTGCACTACCTCAGCTCACATCCCAAATTCCAAAAAAGGTCCATAATTAAGGGTCAATTTGTCAGGGTCTCCCGCATAACATCGGATGACCATATTTTTCATATTGAGGGGGACAAATTGAGCTCCCTATTTGTGGACAGGGGATACCCCATATCCTTGATCAACTCGGTTCGTCAGGAGGTTTGTTCTGTTAGGGGTACTAGATTTTCTCCTATCTTAGGGAAGGGATGAATTGATGCATCTAACAAAAGTTCTCCCTCCTCTTTTACTACACTTGGTTCCAATTTGGTATTTGTCACCGAACATAGTGAAGATGTAGGGCACATTAGGTACATTATTCAAAAAGAACTGAATACCTTCAAAGACTTCACTGATTTGAACAATTTAAAGGACTTGACATGCAAATTTGTTTATAGAAGGGGTTTTAACATCAAGAGGGTTTTGGAACACAATACCAGTCACAGTATTTCTAATCAACCTAGAAAGGGCACTTTTTGTTGTGGACACTGCAGGCAGTGCAAATACGTCATTAATCAGGAAAATGTTTACTTAGAAAGTAGGAACAGGAAGATTTGTGCTCACAGAAATCACAATTGTAATTCTACAGGTATAGTTTATTTGGCTGTCTGCCGGTCTTGCCAAGCATTTTATGTTGGCAAGACCGAATGAGCATTACTATGAAATTCAAAAACAATGTAATACCAACGCTCTTTATAGGCACACAGTGGTGTGCGAATCTGCCTTTTTCATGTTTTTTGTGTTGGAAACAGTTCCTAAATGTATTAGGGGAGGGCATTGGGAAGCCAGACTATCCCACAGAGAGACATGTTGGCAGATTTTACTTGCTTCCAATAAACCTCCGGGTCTCAACGACCTTATCTCCATTATGCCCTACTTAAAACTTAAAGCAGAACAACTATAAGGATGTTATATGTGTATACCCAGGTTCTAGTATAATTTCAATTATACTTCATGCATTTACTGCATTTATATATGGTAGATGGAAGGAACGCTATTGTATTTATTTATAAAACAACATGCTCAGTTACTGCATTTTTATATTTTTACTTTAGTACGGAATTTAGTAGTTTGTATGTATTTTTATAGGTATGAGGCTTACATTCAGTTTATCCTCATTTTTATTTTTATTTTTAATTTTGTGCTATTTAATGTTTGGAAGTTATTCCGTATTATTGTGGTTATAACTGTTTTTTTAAAAAAAATTTTACGATGTCCAATTAGATTGTTTATTTACTATCATTGCAAGTTCAGTTTCTGCTTGAAATTTGAAAGGTTTATGTTTACATTTATTCAACATCAATGTAAGTGTAGCTACAGCTTTAAGAAAGCTTTACCTTATATGGACATATATTCAATTAATCAATTAATTATTGTATATAAAATGTGGGTATGTTTATTAGGCTTTTATCTGAAGAAGTTGCATTGGCGACGAAAACGTGGATTTGTTGTGGCGTTAAAATAAAGTTTTTTCGTGCAGTTTGCCTTCCCATGGTTTTTCATCTACTGGAGTATTGTTGTGCCTTATAGTGTCGTTGGTTCCATTCTCCTTGTGGATTCTCCTCGTCTCCTTGCTGCCTTTTGTGGAGTGTTGGTAACTTTGCAGTTTACTTTGGTACTTGTTTGTCATGGAGGCAGGCTTGGGGCTGTGTGGAGGAGGGTGTTCAGTTAACCTCAGCTGACACACGCCAACTCACGCGTCAACTTACCTTATTGGTTCAGCTACTTACACCTTTGGGTCAAGGACTACAGTCGGTTTTGGCTGAACAACGAGAGCTTCTTAAATTTCTTAATTTAAAAACCACGGGTTCTTTTTCACAAGGCAGTTCGAATGGTATGGGACGTAATTCGGACGCCCCAGAAGACACGGAACTCTTTAACTTTTTGAAAACTCCCGCAGTATTTTGGGAGGCTACTGAAAGTGTTCCTGCTGGTTCTGGACATAACGACAATGGCTCTGGGACAAACCTAGGTTCTACCTTTTCTGATTGGGTGAAACATAAACCTATTTTTCAGTTTATTGAAAACAACGAAAGCAATTTTAATGTGACTTTTTCTTTTGCTGATAACATGCGGACACTTGAGCAAAAGCTATACAGGTACAAGACTCTTGAGCTTGATAATCTTTACCTGAATGAATGTCTTAACAAACAGATTGTTCACATAAATACCCGAACAATGTTATTAGTGGGAGTGATTTTCACTCTGAATTGGTTAAGATATTTGATGAGTGTGGATTTGGTATTGTTAGGACTATAATTAAAAGAAATGACATTGAAATTAAAGCTTTGCAAAAGTATATTTTAAGTTGAATGAAACTGTCACTTCCGATTTAAGGTTTACTATTGATTCTGAAAAACAAAAATATTATGATTTAAGAAAACAAATAGATCAACAATGTAACATAGTGTTGAATCGAAAGTACAGGAAGCTTAATAGGGACATCAAGGAATACCAGGAGGGCAGGCAGTATCCCAATCCACCTAATTTCAGGGGTGGTATTTCATTTCAGCAAGCCCCTAGGGATACTCTTAATCCATATGCTTTACAGTCCCCTGCCCATGAGTATCATTCTCCTCCACCACAACATCATATTGACGATGAGGCTAATTCTGACACTGATTTTAGGAGATCAGCAACAACCTCACAACCACCAGGTGCAGCAACATTATTTGGGACCTTGTTCCCCGGCAGGTGTCAAAACCAAGGGTGGAGAAGGAATCAAAAACAGGACTGGTAGAAACTGGGACTATTGAGGTAACTGCCATTGGTAATTATTCTATGCATACATTGAATGGGTATCACATTTACAATTACAGTGATGCAGTCATTTCTGCCACATGGTTTTCTTTGTTCACAAAGGGTTTTAAGTTTGTGCCTATCAAGTGTAGTAGTATTGTTAGCACCATACTCGATGTTAAACTTTTAACCTTCAGCATTTGTTTGGATCTACTAACATGGGCCCATGTTTAATGCTTAAAAAGTCTAGTACCTACAACCCTCCTTTACATCCGCAAATCAGTAATTTGGAAAATAGGATTGTACACATGATGAGTAGGAAAGTCTAAATATAATTCCAACCTTAACCAGGCCGAGAGTACTCTTTTGACTGAACTTAGTGTTGATCCCTCTGTCAGGGTTATGGAACCTGACAAAGGGGGTGGCACAGTCATTATGGACCAAGTAATGTATGAGGCTAAAATGCATAATTTGCTATATGATACGGTGAAATACACCATTGCTTCCTTAAATGAGGTCCACATGTCATATAAAAAAATTGACCTGGCTATTCAGGATCTTTTGGACCAGGAAGTTATTGAATTTGATCTTTATACTTTTCTGGATAATCCACATCCCAAAGTACCCACAATTTTCGGGGTACCTAAAATCCACAAAAATGTAACAGATCCTCCTCTTAGACCAATTGTGGCTGCCCAGGGGTCCAAAACCCACAACCTTTCCAAATTTTTGGATTGGAAGCTAAAACAGCTGTGGGGTAAGCAACAACATTTACTCAAGGACTCCTGGGAATTCTTGCGGGGTATCACTAGTGAACTTCACAGGCCTAACCTATTGTTTGTAACCATTGAAGTGGTAGACCTTTTTTCAGTAATCCCACATGCAATTGGGTTGGCTTGGATGGAGGAGGCTCTTTGGGAATGTGAAGGTGTTACAAACAATGACGTAGTACTGGTTTTACATTTACTAGAGTTGGTTCTTAGTAATAACTATGTATACTTTTGTGGGGAATATTTTCAGCAGACATCGGGTGTCTCTATGGGAGCTAATTGTGCTCCGTCCTATGCTGACATTATTTTGTCAGTATGGGAGAAAAGTATGTATTTTCCAGTGAATTTTCTAAGTACTGGATTCATTACACCCAGTTTTTGGACGACATCTGCATTTTTTGGACAGGACCAAGGCATTGTGTAGAAGAATTTGTAACTTACCTGCATTCAACAACCAAATTTTTGAAGTTTACACATGACATCTCAGTCAACCAAGTCAACTATCTTGATGTCACCCTTTATAAACAGGCTGACAGCTTTAGTTCATGTATATATAGAAAGCCCTCATTTTCTAATAGTTACCTGCACTACCTCAGCTCACATCCCAAATTCCAAAAAAGGTCCATAATTAAGGGTCAGTTTGTCAGGGTCTCCCGCATGATATCGGATGACCATATTTTTCATATTGAGGGGGACAAATTGAGCTCCCTATTTGTGGACAGGGGATACCCTATATCCTTGATCAACTCGGTTCGTCAGGAGGTTTGTTCTGTTAGGGGTACTAGATTTTCTCCTATCTTAGGGAAGGGACGAATTGATGCATCTAATGAAAGTTCTCCCTCCCCTTTTACTACACTTGGTTCCAATTTGGTATTTGTCACCGAACATAGTGAAGATGTAGGTCACATTAGGTACATTATTCAAAAAGAACTGAATACCTTCAAAGACTTCATTGATTTGAACAATTTAAAGGACTTGACATGCAAATTTGTTTATAGAAGGGGTTTTAACATCAAGAGGGTTTTGGAACACAATACCAGTCACAGTATTTCTAATCAACCTAGAAAGGGCACTTGTCGTTGTGGACACTGCAGGCAGTGCAAATACATCATTAATCAGGAAAATGTTTACTTAGAAAGTAGGAACAGGAAGATTTGTGCTCACAGATTTCACAATTGTAATTCTACAGGTATAGTTTATTTGGCTGTCTGCCGGTCTTGCCAAGCATTTTATGTTGGCAAGACCGAATCTATGAGCATTACTATGAAATTCAAAAACAATGTAATACCAACTCTCTTTATAGGCACACAGTGGTGTGCAAATCTGCCTTTTTCATGTTTTTTGTGTTGGAAACAGTTCCTAAATGTATTAGGGGAGGGCATTGGGAAGCCAGACTATCCCACAGAGAGACATGTTGGCAGATTTTACTTGCTTCCAATAAACCTCCGGGTCTCAACGACCTTATCTCCATTATGCCCTACTTAAAACTTAAAGCAGAACAACTATAAGGATGTTATATGTGTATACCCAGGTTCTAGTATAATTTCAATTATACTTCATGCATTTACTGCATTTATATATGGTAGATGGATGAAACACTATTGTATTTATTTATAAAACAACATGCTCAGTTACTGCATTTTTATATTTTTACTTTAGTACGGAATTTAGCAGTTTGTATATATTTTTATAGGTATGAGGCTTACATTCAGTTTATCCTCATTTTTATTTTTAATTTATTTTTTATTTTTATTTTTTATTTTTATTTTTATTTTTTATTTTTATTTTTTATTTTTATTTTTAATTTTGTGCTGTTTAATGTTTGGAAGTTATTCCATATTATTGTGGTTATAACTGTTTTTTTTTAAATATTTTACGATGTCCAATTAGATTGTTTATTTACTATCATTGCAAGTTCAGTTTCTGCTTGAAATTTGAAAGGTTTATGTTTACATTTATTCAACATCAATGTAAGTGTAGCTACAGCTTTAAGAAAGCTTTACCTTATATGGACATATATTCAATTAATCAATTAATTATTGTATATAAAATGTGGGTATGTTTATTAGGCTTTTATCTGAAGAAGTTGCATTGGCGACGAAAACGTGGATTTGTTGTGGCGTTAAAATAACGTTTTTTCATGCAGTTTGCCTTCCCATGGTTTTTCATCTACTGGAGTATTGCTGTGCCTTTTAGTGTCGTTGGTTCCATTCTCCTTGTGGATTCTCCTCGTCTGCTTGCTGCCTTTTGTGGAGTGTTGGTAACTTTGCAGTTTTCTTTGGTACTTGTTTGACATTGAAAGCAGTCTGTAAAATAGTTATTGCCCAAACAGATAGCAGCACATCTTAGCTATACTAATTACAAGTTTGGACCTAGCATAGCAGAATTACATTATATTTTTCTACCTGAAACAAAGAACAAACAGGTTCTGGAATATCCCTTCAAATCTTAATTCATGACCTTAATTGGCAGTAGAAATATGCAATTATTATTCAGAGGCTGCTGGTCAACATATTTTCACATACTCTGCACATTCTCATGATTCATTTGCATAGTTACACAAACAAAGCTGTACTGGTTATGGAACAGAGAGAACAGACCAAGGCCAAACTACAGAGATATATTATTTATATTTCTAACTGCTTCATTCAAGCACTCAATGTTCCTTTGTCTCAGAAAAAAAACAGTATTATGAGAACAAGCATAAACATGATTCTGGTCTGTAACAGAGAAATCTATTTTCCAGCTGTATTATCTGAAATAATTCTACTAGAGAAAATTCAACCCAACACATTTTATTTTTGATAAACCTACTTCAGGGCACAACATTCTTGAACCATTTCTTACAAATATGTCTGCTTCTTGCACTACTCCTCTTGCATCGATTTCAAGAGTGAAGCCTGACCATAAAATTGTGACCTTCTCCTTTAAACTCCCAAAAAGTTCCGACAGCAAACCCCACTGAATTTAAGAAATGCAAACATGGCTTCCTCACTTTTGACTGTACCTTCACAGAACGTAATACAGCAGAAAGATTTACTAAGGAATTATGCACCCATTTAGAAAAAAATGCATAGAAGTTGCAGTCCCTGCCATGGCCAAGTACCGTGGCAGCATCAAAACAAACCACCTTGGTTGTACACTGCCATAAATAAACTATACAACAAAAGAAAGAACTCATTAAATTGCTTAGTAGAGCCAAAACCTATCTTCTCAAGTATAATATCAAAAGCATTAAGTGAAAAGTGAAGAACGCTATTAGATCTACTAATGAAGCCTATGATCTTAGCTTGGCTTCTGAAGCCAAAGATAATTACAAATCTTTCTTTAGCTATGTTAGAAAACTAAAAAAGCAATACCCTACATTTCTTAGAATTTATTCATAATGGGCTTCCTATTCTGACCCACAAGACATTGCCAATATACTTGCAAATAAGTTTAGTGACAACTTCACCACAATGACACTTCTACCCAAAGCTCAAAATATCTGAATCTCTTACTCCCACAATTATCTCTAAAAATCATTTATATAAAGTGCTATCTAAGACTGAAAATACTTCCTGCATGGGATCTGATAATATACACAGCTGCTTAATTAATAGTGTTAAACAGGCCCTTGCAGACGCATTCCTCAAGCTGTTTAACTTGAGTATAGTTACTGGCTTTGCCCTAGATGAGTGGTGATACCCCTCCATATGGATGGCCTTAAAACTGAACTGGTCAA
Organism: Protopterus annectens; assembly: GCF_019279795.1. Lineage (NCBI taxonomy): Eukaryota > Metazoa > Chordata > Ceratodontiformes > Protopteridae > Protopterus > Protopterus annectens. Next base: position 914,519,163 of record NC_056725.1, read on the forward strand.
TTACATTCCTATCGGCCTTATAAGTCTCATCTGCAAAGCCATGGAATGTATTACAACTAACCTCATAAACTTTGATATCAAGAAATTTGTTAGACTTGACCTCTAAAAGTTTGGTTTTGAAAGAGTAGATCTTGTGTATTTAATCTAGTATATTCTTGAAAAAGGTTACTGAGGCTGTATATGATAGTCATGCAGTGCTAAGGCCTTTGACACCATTCCCTATGCTGACATCATGCAAGAGCCAAATGCTTTAAAATCAACCCATGTGTGGTAGGATGGGTAGAATACTGGCTGAAAGACAGAGACCAACACAGTGCATGATGTAAGTGCTTCATCAGGAAGTATGACAGTGATCAGCAATGACTTGCAGCACTCAGTGCTAGGACTTCTCCTTTTTTTGGTATGCACTTTTCGGATCTCCAAGCAGAGAGCCAAGACCTCTGGCTTACAAAGTTTCTAGATGAGAGCAAACAGGGGGTTGTTGTTCAGTCACTTTATGTCACTCAAGCCCACTAGAATGAACACACCCAGGTAAACTCTTGGTGTACTAAAAATGAGCTTAAACATGTAGTATCACTAGTCTTGAAAGACAACCCTTCTTCTCATCATACTGTCTAGACAGCACACATTTACAAAACTAAAATATAATTAACAGTTAGAAACCTAGGTATTTGGGTTGATAGTTCCCTCCCTCTCTTTTTACCACTATTTAGAATAAGTTTTCAGGAAATCCTTTTAGTTAGCCCAATTAGTTGCCAAAGGAATATCATCAAAGCCTAAAGAGGTAATCACTCCCTTATGCTCAGCATTGATCTAACCAATTATCAAATACATGGTCTCTTTTGGGATGTATCTCACTAAACTTATCAAACAATTAGGAATACCTCAAAGGTTCCTAACCAAAAAGATCATAGGCCTAATGACCCGGAGCTACCAATCAACATGGCCTATATGGACTGACTCAAAGCCCTGTCACTATACTGGGAATAGTACAGATTAAGAGGTGACCTGTATCTGACATACAAGGCATACTCCAAACCATTACTGGTAGATTTACTGCACATCAGCAAGTCAAACAGCATCAGAAATACTTGGTCTAGGAATCTAAGCTACTTCTGAAACATCAACAGAACTGTGTGGAGGGGCAGGTATAACTCACAGAGGATACCACTCTGGTAGAACAGACTCCTCATCCACATAAAACAAACTTCATCCCTGTGCATATTCAAGCTCAACTTAAATATATGAATGAGAAAGAGAAAATTAACCCCAGGAATGCCCCCTGTTTTACTAATGGACAGTTCCTAAATGCTTTATCCCATGCATGGGTTCCCTCAAATTATCTATGGTATGATCCCACTTATTCTCATTAAGGGTAATATATAATTATCGACCATGGATGGGTAAGGACAATCTATAACCAAAATGGATAAGTTATTTTGAGCACAAAAAGGGAAACTGGCTAGGCTTAAAATGCCCCACAAGGGCAGCTAGGCTAGTACTTACCTGTGACCCTACGAACCTATAAGAGAGCCTGGAAGCTCATTCTTTTATTCAGTGTCTTATGGACTTTTGAAGGGCACTGTCTCAATGTCTATATTTCTATATGAGTAGAGACCAGATTGTCCTGGACCTCCTGTTTCTCCACAAGTCCAATATCTCTAACTAATACTATAAACAGGGGCCTAACTCTTTACCAACTGATAAACAAAACATGGTGGAGGGATTGGTTTATAATCCAGCACCTCCCAAACCTCTGTAAATAAATTTCCCCTGCATGTTAGTGCAGTGCAACTCAGTATCTTCTTTTAGACATAAACTATGTGACAGTATGTTTATTAACTAACTTACTCCAGGATTGCCTAGTAGAGCTCTCCTGAAGAAAGGAGGTTCTGTCTGATGAAGGCAAGGAGAAAATGGTCAGGAGGTTCAGTGGCCTTGGAATATCTATGAATCTATGAATAATCCTTAGTTAGATGTGACTACACAGTAGCACAGACTGCCACCCTCTTCCTGTGTTAGGCAAGTCAACATAAGCTATTCACTCCCATCGCTCCAGCATTACTTGATTCCTCTAGCTCCCTAGCGCTAATCACACGTGATTTACCTAGAACATAGTCAGGGCTCTAACTGTATACCACCAAGCTAGTCAGAATACCCTGCTTTTCATGTCTACTGGATTTCTTAAAATGAATTCTTCAGGCTTCTAAATGAAGGCCTCTCATCTTACAGAGTATAGCCTATCTTCCAAAACAAATTTGACCTGCATTACTACAGGGCACTGATATGCAGATTGAAATCCACTGGAGATGATCTTCTCTATGTCTAATTAGTTCAAAATATGTTGAGTTATGACCAAAAAAATCCTGTTAGATGGTACACCGCTATCATCAAAGCCCTCAGTAGTACGTTCTCAGCATTGGGTCCTTCCACATTAATATCATCATTGCAAATCTGATGAAGATTATAAAATAAATCTGTCTTCTTGCTTTTGTCTCAAAGGTGGGTCAAAGGCAAATCAAAACTGAAGTAAAACAGTACTTTTAAAACAATTTAAGTGTGATAAGAGGTTAAGCATCTTAAATGGTGATCATGATTACCACCATAAATCCCATGTTTTTTTTGTTTTGTATTATTTTTATGGAATGGAAAACAAAGTAGTACCATTTCCCTGTAGTCCTTCCTGCCATCCATTTAGTGTGGCTTGAGATATCAAAACTGATAGCATTTTTAGCAAATCAAGTCAATACCTAGTGACAATGGACTCTGTGTGAATATAGCACTGGATATCTTTGCTGGGTAGCTTGCATCCTGGAAACATGACATGATCATGTATGGCATTAAGCATGATAAGTTGTAGGTAGGATCAAACTCCACCACCAAGGACACATGTTTTTATTTCAGAAATTTTTATTGGGTTAAAATGTTTGAGCAGGTCTTTGTTAAATAATCAAAGTGCCACAACATCGAACATCAGATCATCGAGTACCAGATGACTGAAGTTGTGGAACATCAAAAATAAAAAAAAAATTAAATTGGAAAACAAAAAAAATCTAGTTTCATGTTTTTGCACAGGGCAAGCCCCCCCGCCCCCTGCATCCCCCACACCCCCTACCACTTAAATATACCAACTCAGAGATCGCACTACAGTGAAGAAAGTGTTCGATTTCCTGTTCTGTGCTGTACGACAATCTCCATCAAGACTGTTTGATGTTCCACAACTTCGATCATCTGGTACTCGAAGATCTGATGTACAATGTTGTGGCACTTCAATTATTTGAAATAGACCTGTATGAGCAACTTTTATAGAACTAAAGTCACATTGACAATACCGCTTATCAACAATACAGTAGTAAAACAAAAAGGTTTCAGACATTGAAAAACAATTCATTAAAAATGGTGTTCTGTACTCAGAATACTCCAAGAACTATCAGAAATATAGAGTAACAAATCACCAATAACCACCTTCACCTTAAATTCCCTTCTACTCTCTAACAACCTACATTACACCAGCTCCAAACTCAATTAGCCCACACTTACGGATAATATATAATTTTATTTAAATATATCTGACACTGTTTATTTAAATATATCTGACAAGTAGACTGCCGTTTATGTGGTAGTTCATGGGCACAGAGTTTTTACCAAAGGGGATGACAATGCACTTTTTGGCATTGAGCTTGAGGCCATCCCTCTGACACCAGGCATCTGTCTCAGTGAGGCCCTTCTGCAGGATGTCCACATCATTTGAGGACTCGACTATGGTTCCTAGTTTGCAGTCATCTGCGAACTTTGTTAGCCAGAGGCTTTCTATGTTAGCCTGTACTTCAGAGAAGTAGATATCAAACAGGAGAGGTGCCAGGAGTGAACCCTGTGGTACTCCACTTGTCACTGGTTTGAAGTCAGATTTGGAGTCTGCAACCTTTACAGTGTGGGTCCTGTCAGTGACTCAGTTGGCAACCCACCTTGTGATGTAGGGATTTATATCTAGTTTAGTGAGTTTAGCTATAATTCCAGAATGGGGGATGGTGTTGAAAGCCTTGACGAGGTCAAGATAGGCTGTGTGAACCACCTTACCCTCATCTACAGCTTTGGTGACTACCTCAAAGAAGTCAATCAGGTTCAGAAGGCATGATCTACCTTTCACAAACCTGAACTGGGTGGGGTCCAGAGTTTGGAGGTTACCAATGTCTTTGTTTATGAGTTCCATGATGATACGTTCCATGGCCTTGTAGACCAGGCTCGTCAGGCTAATAGGGCAATAGTTTTCAGGATCAGTGGTGGCTCCACCTTTGTGGAGTGGGATAACTGTTGCTGTGTGCCACTGAGTGGGCACAAAGCCTGATGTGAGACTATGACTGAACATGGAGCTTAGGTGGGGAGCCAGTTTGTTCTGAAGTTCATGTAAAATCCAGCCTGGGATGTTGTCCAGTCCCATGGATGCTGTTTTTTTGGTTTTAGAGAGTGCAGCTTTTTCCTGCATGGATGTGATTACAGGGACTCTGCATTCTTACTGTATAGATATGGGCCCTTTAGGGGGTGAGGGGGGGTAAAGTTAACACTGAACCTATCTGCCAGGATGTTGGCAATATTAGTTGACTCTGTAATTTTCGTGCCGTTGTGCTGTAACTCAGAGATGGGTGTTGCCATTGAGATTCTTGACATAGCTATAGAATGCTTTGTGGTTGCCCTTAGAATTAGTGGTGATTTTGTTTTCGTAGCTGGCTTTGGAGGATCTTATAAGGGATCTCAGCTTCTTACTGAGGCTGACCAGGGAGCTCCTCCACTCATGGGATTTTACTCTCTTTTGCAACAGTTTCTTCCTTCTGTTGTAGAGATTATTTATGGCAGGGGACCACCAGACTGGCTTCCTTTTTTTGGAGGATAGTGCCTTGGTTCTGTTTGGGATAGCATGATCCATGCACTTGTGTAAGTGCTTAGAGAGTGCATTTGTGTAGGATTCAGCGGTCATAACTGTATTGTTCATCTGCAATGGTGTCATGAAGTTTGCCACTTCTGTCTTAAGAAGCATGAAGTTGGCTTTGGAGAATTTTTTTACCATGGTTTCCTTAATGGTGGGTGGGGGCGGGATGCGGATATCTAGGGTGATTAGCTTATGGCCAGAGCTGACCAACAAGGAGTTGACTTCAGGTGTGGAACACCCATCACTCATGTTGGTAATGACTAGGACTAAGATATTGTTCCTCCTGGTAGGGGTGTGGATAAGTTGATCCAGGACATTGGAATTTATGAATTCCAGAAAGTGTTGAGCGAAGGAGTTGGTACATCAGTAGTTTTCCCAGTTAATGGTGGGGTAGTTGAAATCGCCCATTATTAGGGTGTTTAGTTGAATCCTAATATTTTCCAATATATCAAGAAAAGAGGAGTGGGAATCCTGGGGAATGGTGGGGGATCTGTAGCAAGCTACAATTTGGATTTCAGTTTTGCCCACAGTTAGTTGCACTTTGATAACCTTGGATGCATTATGCTGCGCAACTAACCTAGAGGTGTGGATATCCTTAATGAATATGGACACACCTCCACCTTTGGTGTTCTGGTCCAGGTTAGATGGCCAAAAAGTGTGGTAATGCAGGGGTGCTCTCTAGAGCCTTGAACCAGGTCTCAGTCACTGCACAGATATCAATGTTCTCCATTTTAAGGAGTGCCTCAAGTGAGTGCTTCTAGCATTCAGTAGCATTACCTTTATTTTTTGCTTGCCTGTTCCTGTTATGGTGGTGAATTTGTCATTTGAACCTTTCCTAAAAAAGGCACTATAGGGGCAGCAAGACTCTTAGCCAGTATCCCGAATCCCAGGGGCGACAGGTGCAGGGCATCTCTGGTAAAGCATTGTAGTCTGTCGACCATGTTGTCCCAGGCAGACAGATACTGGATCCCCTTAGAATGACACCAGAAGCTTAGCCAATTGTTGAAGTCAATCATTTTGTCCTTGTACTGCAGTATCAATCTGGGCAATGGCAGGATGCTACTCAGGGCTAGGGTCATACCTGCCTGGGCTACAAGGTCGGAGAGCTCTTCCATGTCTCTTTTCATGTAGTCCAGGTAGGTATGTCTCAGGTCGTTCACACCGACATGGACAATGGGAGGGGGGGTGTCCTGAATGAAAGACCAGCACTGGTAGAGTTTTCAGTAGAATCTAGAACATAAGTTGTCATTAAATAAATAATAATTAGTAGTATAATTAGCCTGATTTTTACAGTAAGCTAATTTTCGTTTTACTGGGTAGTCGGCATACCTCTCAAGTGATCTTGATTTTGCAGAATGTTCCTAATTTTACAACATATTTTTGCTATATCCCCTCATAAAAAATTTGATATTCTGGTAAATTACTGAGGATTACAGTCAGGCAATGATACAAAGTCATTAGAGTTTCATGCTTGTTGTTCAGAAAATACACGCTGATGCAAAATGTTCTGTTCTGTTAATATTTTAAGTAAATGAGAGTAATATTTAAAAAGTGTCACTGATTTTGATTTGGGCTTTTGTTCCTGTACTGTTTTGGCTTTGCCCAGAATTAGTGGGCAAAAAAGTTGAGAGGAATGGTACTCTGGTTTTGTCCTACATCCCAAAGGCAATCCACCAATTTGCCTATAGTGTCACAGGCAATGAGTAAATAAATATGCATATGCACGAGTGTATCTGTGTTTGTGTATACACTCATATGTTTATGTGTGTGTGTGTGTGTGTGTGTGTGTGTGTGTGTGTGTGTGTGTGTGTGTGTGTGTGTGTGTGTGTTTGTGTGTGCTCGCACACGCATGTGTGTATGCATATATCTGTGCATGCGTGTGTATTCCTTTTGTTATATGAATGCCAAACAGTCGTAGCACACCTTCAATGTAAGAAGCATTATGGAATAGATAGACTTTCTTACTCTAATCTCCACACAAAACAACACATTAAAAGAGGAAATGACTTACATACACTCAGGACACTTCGAAGGTTGACTTACTACTTTACTAAAATCGCTAGCACTAAACCATGTTAAATGTAGTTGCTCCAGCATGTTTCACTCTAAGGTTTTTCAACACTTTATCTACCATTTACTATTTTAATGATTGCTCTGTATATAAAATGTTTATTTATTATGCCTATAAAAAGTTGACTTTATTGCTTATTGTTCAGTGCTTCTACTTTCCTTATACCCATTCACTTTTAATCCATCCATCCATCCATCCATCCATCCATCCATCCATCCATCCAAAACACTTTTTTACAGTTTTACACATGGGGTCAGGGTGTCAATTTAACAGTAACAGTCATCTAGAGCCAAGGTTCACACCACTTGGTAATTACCTATTAACTTTTGTTTATCATTTTTTGTTTGGCTTGATGTGTGCTTGCAGTGCTGTAAACCCATTATCTATTTTTTCACCACTGTATTGTCTCCCAGGCTGAGCCTGAAAATGGCTGTTGTGATGAATGCTCTACCCTGGTTAACAAATATAAATAAGTAAATAAATATCAAAGCATTCTTTCATTCCGTCATTAAAAAATAATGCAGTAAGCACTCTGTTCTCACTTTTTCATATTTCCGATTGTACAAGATAAGGATGTCAGCAACATCAGTGGCAACTGTTACCATGTCTGCCATAAAATAGATGCTGATCAGACTTGCAGTATACCTGGAAATGTTGGAATGTACTGTCTTGTCTTTAGGTTAGTACTTTACAGCTTAGTCAAAGTCAGAGCAGTGCTGCTTTCCACGACCATGAGAGGGGTCACATAATGCGCTTCAGCATGTAGGCTCCTCCGGTCATGAACACAACCCTGTTTGTTATACCGCCTGGCTGTCAAGAAGACAGTTGTGCAAAAAAACATAACTATATGCTTAGCAGATAAATATGCCTATCGGTCATATGTTTTTTACCCCCCACCATGGCCAGGGCCACAAACCTGTGCCCAAAGATGGTGGAACAACTTTTCCATTCTTAGGGAGGAAAGAGAGGAGGCAAAGGTGTCCTAACCTGTATAATCTGCTACTAACCTCAGAAATGTTTTGTATACCCTAAGTATACCTTAAAGGTTGGGCATGCAATGATGCAAGAACAGGCCAATGGATGCCCCCCCCCCCCCACACACACATACACACATACTTGTGGACTACTAATAATGACCCAGCTCTGTAGTAACAACACACACAAAATTCAGATAACCATCAATAAAATCTGAAAATTTGCATTTCTATCCAACCAAATAACTCACCACTGCCAGCTTTTGGAAAAGTTCAGCTGGTTACCTACTAATGAATGAACAGCACTTTTACTAGTACACCAAATTTTAACAAGGATGAAATTAGGGCACTGCCTACCCCTGATAAAATCACAGCAACTTAAACAGCAGAGTAGATTCTGAGGACTCATTATCCCTTGTAAGGCTGAGGTTCAAATCACAGTGGGGGAAAGGGCATTCTCTTAACTGCCTACTTTTACCTAGAGCAAAATGCCACCAGATATTAGGTAAAAGAGCAACCCAAATTCAAAAGTGAGCTGGAAAATGCCATGTTCAAACATTCACTTTGCAATTGCTTCAGAGACAATGAATAACAACTTGTATATGGTGCTGTGTTATATTCACCTTGGTATGCACTGCAATGTCTTATAAATTTAACTTTGGGTAACTTAATTCATATTTGAAAACTTCTTTGTCAACTAATACAAATAACATTTTCTACTGACATGCTACCTTCCTAGTTGTAAATCTTTGTACATCTGTCCCTGCTTAACATATATTATATTACTATGTATGTTGCCTACTTTATGTCCATTGGGCTTGGGTCATGGCTGAAAAGGCTCTGTCAACCAGCCAACCCACTCGATTAACAAAGTATAATAAATACATAAATAAATATATAAATAAATATGGGACACTATTACTGCCACCAAGCTGTGGTAGAGAGCAAAAAAGATATATACTACTTACATCTTTCTCCTGAGATAGGTGAGCTGGCTATCATTCACTATAGCCTACCTTCCTGCAAGCCTATCAACTTCCCAGGTCATCAGTCAATCTTAAGTCACTAGCATTGCAGACAAATGCTCTAACCCTGCAACAATAGGCTGGTGAATATGTGTATCATAATAAGTGAACATATCACATCTGACCTTGATTGTGTATGCAATAGTGAGACAGAGTGTGGCAGTTAGAAAGTCTATGACCACAGAATATCTACCCTTGAGAGCTTATCTAAACAATCCTGTTTTGTTTTGTAATTGACTGCACAGTAGCTTCACAAGAGAAGGTTTTATTTGAATTTATATTTTATTTTTCACCACTGTTTTTCACTGTTTGTAGGAAGGAAGGAGGGAATAGCTTGTAGACCAGAAGATTTACTTTGATTTATATTTTGTTGTTTTATATTTAATTTTCACTTTTAGTTGTTAGAAAGGGATAGGTTTTAGACAGGCAAACTCTAGCCATCCCAAGGGGCCTAGTCAGCTATAAATTCACATAGACTGCAGAGAAGACAGCCCAGAGATTATCTAAGCAATCCTGTCTCGCTTTGTGAATTACTGATCTTTACTCATAAAAAGAGGTGTGATTGCAAGCAATAGTGAGGAAGTCCAGTTTCTGTGTGACTTTCACAACTTGTATGGTCAGAGCAACAACTTTAGTGTACTTAATTTAATATTTAGTTGTATGTATTTCCTGTGATTTTTCTCATAGAAGTTGATTTAAGTTCTCCTTGAATTCTGTAGTAACTGACTTTAATTATTCTTCTCTTTTAGAATTTGTATTCATTTGTAGCTGAATATGGATTCTTTAAATGACTATGCCATTAATGATTTTCTAAAGTACAAATATCTTCTACAGAGTAATAAATGTTATGTATATTTAATGGTAACACCTGATAACACTGGCGATCTATGTTCCTCATGGCAAAAATTAGATGATTTCCTTACCATTGTTAGAAGTAAATCTAGACATACTGATGATGATTGCACTTGTGTAATTGGCATGGCTTGAAGAACTGTTGTTACATATAATTAGTGATTGGACTGATGAGCTAAATGATATTAGGGAAAGAGTAAGTAGAACACATTTAAGAAAGGATATGTCTATTGTCTGTAAAGATCACTCAACCCCTGTGAAGCAAGATGATGACACTGGCAGCTTTGGAATTCTGGATACAAGTATTCAGCTGCTGGAGGATTCGGAGTATATAAAAGGAAATAAAAAAGAAAGAAAGGAAGAAGTTCACAACAAATAACAAGAAAGAAAAATAAATTGATACATGCCTGTGTAACAAAGATAATATATTACTAAAAGGACACTGCGTTGTTATGTATCACATAGCATGCAAGGAATAAAATCATTTTTCTCTCAAAAAAGTTCAGTCTTCAGAAAAAGGCATCATTTTTCAAAAAGAGAGAGTAGAAAAAAGGAGGCAATGGACAGGTGAATAGGAAAAAATCAAAACTGAATGTGGAAGGATTAGAGAATATTACTGTAAGAAAGAGGAGAAAGAGAAATGTTGACAACATGGCTCAAGCTGTGGATACAAAGTCAGATGGATGAGAATAGTATGCTTGAAAATGTAATATGCAATGAAAACAGTAGGATTAATAAGATTAATGGTGGTGAAGATCATTCCTTTATAACAATTGATAGAGCAGATATTCCTGTCTTAGGAGTTGAAGATTTTTCAGATCTAGTCATAAAAGATATTCTTGTAATTGGAGATTCAGTTATTAGAGGAACTGAAACTTACATTTGCAGACAAGATAATGAATAATGAACAGTGTTATGCTTGCCAACAAGAATAGATGATGCAAGGCAGAGCTTAGAACACCTTAATGTAAGGAAGTACGGATCTGTTTTTATTCATTTTGGTACAAATGATCTCACCCACAAGGATTCTCTGGCTGTTAGTAGGGCATTTACAGACCTCTTAGATAGCATAACATGTACAAACATTTTCCACAAATCACATATAGAATGAAGAGTCATGTCACCATGAATGAAAAGATTTTTTTGGGTAAATACCTAAACAAAAAATGTCCTATTTAAAAAAATGGAAATGCGTACAGCATCCAAGCCTAATTATGAGCACACGTGTTCAAACAGGATGGCTTGTACTTGTCAAGATCAGGGAAGAGAAATTTTGTAGCACATATTTTACAATATTTGACAAATACAAGGCAGAATTTTTGCCAGCTCGAAAATTTAACAGTTTACAGATAGCATCTTTAAATGTACCTTTGATGGTAATTAAAGCCAGAAGAATTAATAATCTTTTTTATTGGAAAATTTGCTACATTTACACAAAATAGATGTTGGTATTGTTTGTGAAGCAGGGTTAAAGAACAGTGACTGGAAACCAGTTCTGTCAATGTTTTTAATGTAACAGACATTTTAACAACAAAGCAGGTGGAGGTGCTATAATATGGATTAAGTATATGAGACCTGTGATTATTACATGATTAATGATAACACTAGTATTATAGATTGTGTAACTGTGACAATAAAGACATCCCTGGAACATATAGCAATTGCTGGAGTGTATAGATCACCAAAGGCAAGTGCAGATGACCTAGTGGAATTCATATATTTCTTACGTGAAACACAGGGCGGAAGAATAATATTAGTTGGGGACTTAAATTTACCAGAAACTGACTGGAATAATATTGATTCAACAACGTTAGTAAGGAAACTATTCACAGCATATATTCAGGAACAACAATTTCTTCAGATTGTAAAAAAAACTACCAGGGGATGGTGTTCCTAAAGAAGTTGCTGTTAATTCATGTCATATTTTACCACTGTTGATGTGCAGTGATCATGGGGTTATAAAGGTTAATTTGTTGCTAGATAATTCTGCCAAACTAAAATTTAAACCAATGCACAGTAGATTAATTGCAGATTATACGGAAGCAAACCAGTCATTATGTAAAACTAAATGGAGCGATATATTCAGTAGAAAAACTGCAGATGGAATGTAGAAAGTTTTGAAAGAGAAATTGTTTAATTGTAAAAAATAAAAAAAAAAATAACATCAGGATCTAGGCACACAACATCAGGAGGATATATTTCCATAAGAGAAAGATATCTGATTAAGTTGAGAGACAAAAAATACATGTAATGGAAAAGAGGTTGAACCACAACTTTCAAAACTGAAATAAACAAGCTGGGCAAACAAATTATGCATAGTGTGAGACAAGCTCAAGAGTGCCTTCTGTGGAAGGTTGGGCACCGGGCTGGCAACTCAACACTGTAAAACCTCACTGCCAATCATGAGCGGACAGGTGATCCACTGTGGTGACCCCTCACCGAGAAAAGCTGGACGAAGAAGAAGAAAAAGTGAGACAAGCTCAAGAAAATTTTGAAGAAAATTTATATAAAGATATTGAGCATAATAGGAAACCATTTTATAGATACATAAGATATGGAAGGAGTAAAGACATACAAATTGATAAACTGTGTAGATTCTAAAATGTATTCTCATGCACAACAGATTCTAGATATATTTACAAAATAGCTTCACAAAGGGGGCGCTAAGTTGTCCTAGTGGCATCCAGGTAACCTCAGATACTGAAATCAAATTAGATTATATTGAAAAAGAACTGCTCAAACTGGATCCAAACAAAGCACAGGGAGGAGACAAAAGACTTGAGAACACATTAGCAAGACCTTACAGACTTGAAATCATACATCAGCATGTATGTATTGAAAATAGATCTGTTACCACCTGTAACAAGATGTTCTATAACAATATAATAGCAGCTATGAATGAAAAAATGTGCTGTGATGTAATTTATATAGATTTAATTTTAGTATTTAACAGGGTCATACACAGAATGCTGATCAATAAATTAGTACGACTAGGTACTGATGTACTCTTGATAAGATGGATAGCTGCATGGCTTACAAATAGGACATGGCAAGTATCATACAGCAACTGGACAGGTGAAATCCTTGGCTACAGTCAGGGTATCCCTCAGGGCCCTGTACTAGGCCCAAATTTGTTTAGATTGTGGGCCAGATTCAGAAAGGCTTGCACGGAGTTTAAGAGTAGAGTAAGACTCCATGCAGCCAACATGTCTTCCAAGCAATCCAGGAACAGCCGGCAGGGGCATGTAAGAGAACTCCTAAAACTCCTCTTACACGGACAGGGCTAGGATATGCAAATTACCTCATTTGCTGCTGAAAGGCATGCAAATGAGGTAAAATTGCGATTCAGGAAACCCTAACCTGTCCGAGTAAGAGTAGTGTTATTTGTAGAAATGTACTCCATTGACAACTGAGTATGGTTCTGCAAATAGCAAAACTGAGCTGTGACAGCTCGAACAAAAGGATGCATCCAGTCGAGGAAGCATGCCAATGGCCAAAAATATGGCCATTGGCAATGTCCACCGATGCAAATTTAAAATAAAATAATTTTTTTTTCCCGATTGCCGATGTTTAAGCATAGCGCAGCGCTGCGCAAATGTGGTGCACTCTAAAAACCAGAAAACCAATAATTAAAATGCATACATGTGGATTTTACAGTAATCCCTAATATACAATGCAAGGGAATGGCAGTCCAAAGACAACATGGCTACCAAGTAGAGGTTGCTAAGGGGGGAAGCTCAGTCTAAGAGATGTAACCAAGCATTAGTAGGCAATCCTATGCAAATGAGGGTAAGGATAGTGAATCACAAGTTTACATAGAAAAAGAGCACAGTCAGTGTAGTGTAGGAGTAGGATAAGGGGTGTAACAGAGTAGAAGATAGGTGACATCATATGTCTGAGAGAAGTGAAGCTCATTGGAGTAGAGTGGCATGTGTCTGCTGTCAGATACTAATCACTGGAAGAGGTGTGTTAATAGGTACCCTAGCTAAAGGCAAGAAATTGAAGGTGTATGCCGTGAACGACACCAAAGTTTCTTGTAGAAATGTCTGCAACGTGTATGCGCTCGTGTGCACACCTGTAAAACTGAGTAAGCCTGTGTGTGTGCGTGTGTGCCTGTGTGTGTGCGTTTAAGCTGGAGTAAGCAAGTGTAAGGATGTTGAAACCCGTGTAAGCGCGTTTGCGCCTGTGTGCGTGCGTGTTAGCAAGAATAAGCAAGTTGTAGCCCGTGTAAGCATGTGTGTGTGCATGTGAGCTGGTGTGTGCATGTTTGCGCTTGTGTGTGCCGTGCTGCCCCCCTGAGGAAACAGAAAGGGAAAAGGAAGCACAACAAATAGTAGGAAGTTAACCAAGGAGTACTAGCAGAGCTAGCAGGTGAAAACAATCAGAATCAGGCAATTACACAGGCAGTACACTAGCCCAGGCCAGCCCAGCACTTAAAACTCAGCAAACAACTGTCCAGTATGTTTTTCTCAGAGACACTGCAACACTGCAGTAAGCTAATAGAAGTGAAAACTGAAAAAGCTTTACTGAGACAAAGAAATGTTAGGGGCTGCCATTGCTGTTATAAGGTGACATATGTAACATACTGAGGGTGGTGACAATGCGAATGCTGCTGAGGAACCCACAGTGAGGAGACGGAGAAGAGTGTACAGGCCTAGGATAACCTACCAGGGGCTACATGAGCTGGAGATAGTGGAGCGTTATAGAGTGGACAGAGACCTCATGCAGCAAATTGTTGAGCTATGCAGGCCACGCCTCACACACAGAACCAACAGAGAGGAACCCATCCCAGTGGAAACCAAGGTATGTGTTGACCTAAGAATACTAGCAACAGGTACCTTCCAGAGACCAACTGGCGATATGATGGGGATTTCACAGGCATCAGCATCCAGGGTACTACACCAGTTCCTGAATGCCATGTCAGCACATGTCAGTGATCATGTATATTTCCCCAATTTCCATGAGGTATTGGCCAGCAATATGCATCTCTTCCAGCAAATAGCGGAATACCCTGAGGTAGTGGGTGCAATAGACTGCACACACATTTGCATCAAAGCAGCAGCTGGTGAGCGGGGTAGGGTCTACTATAACCGCAAGAGTTACCCCTCCATCAACTGCCAGGTCATGTGTGATGCCCAGGGCATAGTAATGAATGTGTGTGCTGGCTGCCCTGGAAGCTACCGTGACTCCCATATCTGGCATCTGACACAGCTGTACCAGACATTTGCCAATGGGGACATCCCTCATGGTCAACTAGTGGGAGATGCTGGATATGCACTGGAGCCATGGCTGATGACACCCATCAGAAATGCACACACACCTGAACAGGAATGCCATAATGAGGCACACGCACAAACACGAAATGTAATCAAGCATGTGTTTGGGCTGCTCAAGTCATA
Organism: Protopterus annectens; assembly: GCF_019279795.1. Taxonomy (NCBI): domain Eukaryota; kingdom Metazoa; phylum Chordata; order Ceratodontiformes; family Protopteridae; genus Protopterus; species Protopterus annectens. The sequence goes on from NC_056725.1 coordinate 914,534,408, forward strand.
GTTCCAGTGTCTGGACACATCTGGTGGAGCCTTGCAGTACTCACCAACTACATGTGCCCAAATAGTCATGGTATGTGCTATGCTACACAATATGATCCTGTGAAAACAGCTGCAGCAGCAGGAGCAGCATAGGGCCAGGCACAACAGCCCCCCACCATTGCCAAGGTCATCACAGGCAGAGTGTGACTCAGAGGAGGAACAACCTGAGCCTGCCCCAGTAGGCAGAAGGAGGCATGCCCAGTATGCTTTGGCCTTGGCAAAGAGGCAATGCATAGCATATACACTGGCTCAGTAGGAACCCTGGAAATGATACCTCTCTCTGACTTGCACATATAGTAAAAGGGATGCCTAACTTGACACTACGTGTTAACAAACATGTATAGGGAGTGTGAAATGTGCATCCGACATAGGCAGCCCTGTAGCAGCACCTGAGGCATGATTGCTATGCGTTAAGCAATATAATGCAGTGCTAAACAGCTCTCACCACTATTTAGTATATGTAAACAAAATTACACACACTAAGTAGCACAACTACAGGCAATGCTGAGCAATATTGGACACTGTTCAGCAATGTTGGTCAACATTGATCAATGTTGTGCAAGTCTGGTCAAATTTGGGCATAGTTCAGCAAAAGCAGGTAAACATGTTCATATTTGCTTCACTTTTCTTGAAGCAGTCTGTTCTGCCATGTATGAAAATATGAAGCAGTGACAGTCTTTGAACCCAGGATACAGTGCACTATAGTCATAATATAGAACCACTAAACCATGACAGTATGTCAGTGGTCAGCTTGTATGAAAAAATGTTGATAAGTCTATGCAAAGTATCTCATGGAAACCTTGCAGGCATAGCATAATCCCTGTCAAGTTAAGACACAAAGGTGAGGCCTGCAGTAAGACTAGAACCTGATATTCAACACACATATAGTATAAATGTTAATATTGGTAATGTTCACACACATCAACAAATGTAGTGGACCTCAGACAGCAACATACTGCAAGGTCACACTGGGCATGCTCACACACTTGAATATATGAGACAAATGTGAGGCAACAAAACACTGAAAGTCTGAACTGGGCATGCTCACACACTTAGGGCATGCCTGAGTACAGCAGTGGGCCACACATATCCATCGGTTGCATATGTCAATCCAGGAACCTCACACTATTCACCAATCCGCCATGTGCACGCAGTTATATGACAACAGACATATATATAATATAGTGAAGCCCTGTCATAATCAAATATGTTATGCAGATACTTAGGTTGTTCATAGAAAGTGGGAAAGCAAAGAAGAAACACAACCTGCAATCAGTACCATCACTGAACAATGTGCATCCCGAACATTATCATAGGTTCAGAGGTTGACACTAGGCTATCTGCCCTAGGGCATGTATAAGCCTAGCCACAGTGTGTTTGGCTTTTGCAACCCTGCTAGATTAGTAGACTGTGCCTGTGATTAGTAGGTCACACAAGATATCCTACATATGTTCATTTTATTCAGCCTCTGTCTAGCAGGGACCCAGAACATATCCCAGGGCTAAACATATGATCACCCATCCACCTGTCAAGATGTCACCTGTAGGTGGTCAGTGTGGGTCTCTGCGTATGTGGGACTGGGATCTCATTCCCAAGTGAGTGGAGCCTCTGGGATGGGAATCTGCCCCTCCAGCATGTCCTATTAACATCAGTGCTGACGTTCCCATACCTGGAGCGTGTAGCTGTAAGGGACTTTGATATCCTGAGGTGGAGCCTGTCCATCAATGCTGTGATGGACTTGGCTTCAAACAACAGGCACAGATTGCATCCAAGTAGGCAGTAAGTAACTGAGGAGAGCTGGGGTCACCATAGCCAAACTGCACATACCATCTGTGTGAGTCCCTAGATCCACTTGGTTAGGTACATTTGTGGACGTTACAGTTGCTGCAGGTGTTGGGTAAGGTACTTCTGAAATGGGGCATTGTGTCCAAGCATGGGCCTGATGAGTATAGGGGCACAATGACCCCACCTGATCTAGATGTAAAACCCTATGGGATAAGGTGGGCTATATAGAAGGTGTGTCCAACAACATTGGCAATGTGAATGTCAAAGGCGAGAGTACTAACTATTCATGTCCCCAAATCACAAATCACACACACCGTACGTAATGTATCATCACCTATGTGGTAATGTGTGGGCACGTTGTTATTACCAAAGGTGATGACTAGGAATCTAATGGAAGGTAGCTGTAGGCCATGGCTCTGGCACCAGTTATCCATCTCTGTGAGACCCTTTTTAAGGATGCTTGTGCCAGCTGGGGAGTCGATTATGGCGCACAGTTTGCAGTCATCTGCGAACATGGTCAGCCATATTCCTCCTGTGTTAGCCAGTACGTCTGAGAAATATATATGGAACAAGAGAGGTCCCAGGACTGAGCCCTGTGGGTTGCCACATGTAACTGGTGTATAGTCAGACATGGCACCTGCAATACTGACCATGTGGGTGCTATCCATGATCCAGTTAGCAATCCATCTTGTGATGTATGTCTAGATATTGAAGCTGGTGAGCTTATGTATAATGGCCGAGTGGGGTATTGTGTTGAACTGTTGTGCGAGTTCCAGGTAGGCTGTGTGGACAACCCTCTGTACATCTATGGACCTGTTAACTGTTTAAAGACATCAAACAGGTGCAAGAGGCAAGATCTACCCACAACAAAGCCAAATTGTGTAGATCCAGTGTCTGTAGGTCCACAATGTCTATGTGTATGTGTTTCATGACGATACGCTCCATAGCTTAGCAGACCAGGATAGTTAGGCATGTAGTGTGATTTCGTCCAGGGTCCCTTGTGGCACCACCACTGTGGAGCAGGAACACTGTTGCTGTATACCATTCCTTGGGTACATTTTATTTTTTATTTATTTTACATTTGTTAACCGGGCTAGTCCAACTGGATACATGTCCATTTTCAGTGGAGGCCCGAGGAGAAAAGCTCCACTACAATCTACTAAAACAAGTTAAAAATGTCACACAGTGCAGGAACACAAAATTATACAATACTATAGAACATACATTATACAATACTATAGAACATACATTAAACCTGCTACAAGTTATATAAACATAAGCAATAGAGTTCAGTATGAGGCTTAGTAGGAGACAAAAAGTCAAGTTAAATAAACAACTAGGGTAGTGTATTGCGGCATTGTAAGAAGTTGAGAAAAAAAATAGATATATTTCTATTTTAAGAAAGAGTCACAGGGACACTTATGAAAAGGGAACTCAGGCAAGCTGGAAATGAGAAAAAGAAGTGAGGGGATGAAAGAAGCAGATGGCTGAAAGAAAAAAACGGTTAGTCAGGGTTGTTACAAGAGCATAGCCAGTGATTGGAAAGGAAAAGTTTTAGTTTAGCTTTAAATAATGGGAGTGAGGTTGTGGTAGTGAGGTCTTGAGGTAGTTGGTTCCATATTTTGCCAACTGAGTTGGAGAATGTGGAGTCACCTGCTGAGTTATTAGATAGGGAAGTTTGAATCAGTATCTTGTTAGAAGAGCGTAGGTTCTTCAGGTTTTTGTAGGGTTGAATGAGAGAGGAGAGCATAGGAGTGTTGTCAGGGTGATAAAGGGCTTTATGGGCAATAGTAAGTTGGCAAGATTGTATTAGGTGGGGTAGTTCTAGCCAGCCTAGTTTTTAAGATTAAGACAATGATGAGTCCTATAAGGAGAATCTGTAGCAAATCTAGCAATGTTGTTGTATGATGAAGCTAGTTTGTTGAGGTTATACTTAGAAAGGTTAGTGTAAATGGGTGAAGCGTATAGTAGGGTAGATATTAGATGTGATCTAGCTATGGTAGTTTTAGCTTTGGGAGTTAGGAAAGATTTGATTCTGTAGAGAGAACCAAGTTTTCTGTTAGTAGCTTTTATTGTAGAGTTGATATGAGTGTCAAATTTTAGTTGATTGTCAATAGTAATACCCAAGAGTTTAGTGGCTTGGTCTGGAGAGATGAGGGTACCATCATTGGATGTAAGTGTGAAGTTAATAGAAGGGGACATGTGAGTGGGTGCAAAGAGCAGGAGTTTGGTTTTCTTAGGGTTGAGGAGAAGACAATGATTGGAGAACCATTGCTCTATAGTAGTGAAAGTTTTTTGTGTGAGAGTGTGCAGCTCAGTCTGTGTTGAGGCTGAGCAGATTATGGTCGTGTCATCTGCATACTGAATGCAAGTTGATTGGGTAATGGCTAGATGAAGGTCATTTATAAAAATGGAGAATAGCAGGGGACCTAAGATAGAGCCCTGAGGGACCCTATCGAAGTTGGGAGGAGATCAGAGAGATGTTTATTCCAGAGTACTGCCTGTTTACGGTTATCCAGATAGGATATGAACCAGCTTAGGCATGATCGTCTAGAGAGAGGATTTTAGACGATGGAGGAGAAGTTCATGATTGACCATATCAAAGGCTTTAGACAGGTCTACAAAGAAAGCAGAAGAAGAAGTGTTATTGTTGGTTTGTGTTAATAGAGTCAATAAAGGCTAATAAGGCTGTGGTAGTGCTATGGAATGGTGAAACCCATGTTGACAGTTAGCAAGGAGGTTGTGGCTTAGTAGGTGACTAAGTATCTGTTTGTGGATGCATTTCTCCATTATTTTGCAAGAGGAGATAGTAGTGCTATAGGGCAGAAGTTGGAATACTCAGTAGAGTCACCTCCTTTGAACAGAGGGATAATATGAGAGATTTTCCAGAGTGATGGGATAGTACCTTCTTTTATGGTCCTGTTGATCAGTATAGAGATGGGGTAGGCTACAGCCTTAGCTCCTATTTGGAGGTATTCTGCTGGTAAATTGTCAGCCGAGGGGGTTATGGGTTTTAGTTTTTGAAGCAAGGACAATATATAAGAGGTTGGTATAGGCTTTAGGTGAAATGGAGGAGGGAGTATAGGGTTTGTAGTTTGGAGGTATCAGGGCTTTGTTGTTTAGCTAGTTTTAATATGGCTGAAGTAAAGAAGGTATTAAAAGCATTAGCTGTTTGTAGTGGGTTGTCAGGGTTAGAGTCTAGTGGGTTTGGTGGCAACTTTGCCCGGGATAACAGCATGTTAATAGAGGACCAAAATTTATGTGGTGGGTAAGGGGATGAATGTTGAGGCTGTGTATAAAAGTTCTTTTATCTTGTAGAATGGCTTTTTTTGTCACATTTCTTTGTTGTCTAAAAGTGAGGTGATCAGTTATGTTTTTTGTGGTTCGCCATTTAGCCCAGGCTTTGTTCCTGCTAAGGATTAGTGTTTTAGTTTCTTTTGAGAGCCATTGGGCAGTTTTGGGTTTCATACGTATAGAACGCATTGGGGCATGATGTTCTAGGATGTCTAGAAAAGTATTATTAAAGTGCGTAACAGCTTCATCTATAGGGAGAGATTTCAGGGGTGACCAGTTAACATGCATAAGTTCATTATGAAACAGATTGGGGTCAAAATATTTTTTGCTACGGCATGTTCTGACTTGGCTGGGGATAGCAACATTTGTTTTATGCCTGATAATATATGTTAGGGAGTGGTCACTGAGGTCATCTGGGAGAGTTCCTGTTGTATATTTTGCTGTGGACTATTTGTTAATATCCAGTCAAGTATGGTTTCTTTATTATTAAGTTTGTTTATTCTTGTTGGTGAGTTAATGATTTGAGAGAAGCCATGTAGGTTAATGTGGGTGGTTGGGTTGGTATGTTTACATAAGTTCCAGTCAATATTAAAGTCTCCTAAAAGTATTGTTTCTTGTAGGAGGTTTAGTGAAAGCCAATTTAACAGGTCTTCTAGTATGGCAGGATTTTTACCTGGGGGAAGATAAGTACAGATAATATTAATTGTTTTGTGAGGGTTGAGGTGAAGTTTTGAAATTATTATTTCGGCATTTATGTCAGATGGAAGGTTAAGATTTGCTTTACTTATTTGTAGTCCAGTTTTATAGAGGACAGCGACCCCACCACCTTTTTTGTATAAGCGGTCATGTCTAAGGATGTTGTAGCCTGGGGGAGTAATTTCATTATCCTTTATTGTAGGTTTGAGCCAGGTTTCAGCTAGACAGAGAATGTCAAACTGTTGAACATCTAGAAGAGCATGAATTAGTGATATTTTGTTGCAAATGCTACGTATATTTAGTTGAGCAATAGATAGTGATTTGGGGGGTTTGGTTAATGGTGTTGGTTTTGTTCTGAGTATGTGGCTATTAGCAAATTTTGGGATGGGTTAGGGCCAGGATTAGGTGGATGTCTCCATCAATTAATGAGGACATTAGTATTGGGTTGTAAAATTGAGGAGGTTTACAATGGTAGTTAACATGTTTTTAAGGTTATGAATAAGGTATTTAATGTGAGAGACGGTGATATTTAGGTTTAAGGTAGGAGGTCTTATAAGTGGGTTAAGATAGCTTATAGATGGAGGTAGGGAGTTGCCAGGGTTTGTTTGAATGGGATAGTAAGTATAAATGGTAGGGGTAGTTAGAGGAGGTTAAAAGATAGGCAGAGGTGAGAGTAGTTAGGAGTGTTAGTAGTAGCAAAGGTCTGTATTTATTAGACATGATAGGAGATGCAGTAATAGAGTTGGAATAATTAGATGGAGGGAAAATATCAGAGAGTAGGTAAGGAAGTTAAGTGGAGGGAGGAGGCAGTATATGAAGGGGTGGAGACAAGTGCAAGATATGATTGGTGTTTAGAGGAGTGGGGTGTGCTTAAGAGGCAGGATGTGATTGGTGGTTAGAAGTGAGGGTGTGCCTATGAGTGTATAAATGTACAGGTGGCAGGGGCGGGTGGAATTTGGGGGCAGGGAGGGGAGTGAGCCCAAGAGGCTAACGGAGCGGGAAGACACAAAAGAGTAGTGAGGCCCAGAAAAAACAATCTGTGAGCTGTGGAAACAGCAGGTAGGTTTATATCAGATAAAAAGGTATAGTTTGTGTAATGAGCTGTAATCTGAGAAGATGTACAGGTTGTAGCAGTAACTTTACTAGAAGGGTGATGAGGCAGGGTCAAGAGTAAAGAAAATGTGAAGCAGAGAGAGAGGATACAGGTTCAGAACAAAGGTATTTGAGGCTTAAGAAATAACCCAAAGGGAGCAATCCAGGTAATAGTAGGAAGCCACCTGGTGGCCAAAAGGAATAAGTATCACAGTTATGCAGGTAAGAACGAGGTGAGAGAGGTATGAGTTAGTGAAATGTAGATAAAGAAAATCACAGTAGTAGCTTTGAGGAGAGAATAAAATGGGAGACTAGGTTAGAATGTGGAGAAGATAGGGGCTATTGGCTGCTGGCAGTCCTGGGCAGGTAGCTAAACTAGGATACACAGGTCAGAGTTAATGGATGACACATATGAAAATAACATACTTTCACAATCTGTAATGGTAGATTTCCCTTAAGATGAGGGATGGGGTTCAGTAGGCAGAGTTCAGGTCTTCCGTAGGGCAGAGTCAGTTAATGCCAGTGAGTACAGGGTCCACCTAGCAAACTATTAAAATAGGACAGAGAGAGAGGAAGATAGTAAGTCAAAACAGAGTAAATAAGAGAGCAGTTGTCAATAGTTAACAATATTCTACTTAAACAGGTATCTGATATACAGTTTCATTCACAGTGTAAAGTAACTACAATCAGTGTTTGAGTATTCATAGTTAAAACATGAGAATAGCAGTATAAGTAAGCATAGCTTCATTAGTTATTCCAATTGAAACAGGTCCATAGGATATAACAGTCGACAACATTCAACACTACTACGCTACTGTTGAGCAAAGAACTCTAACATTAGCCTGAGGGTTGGATACATAGAGAGGTATACAACTTATCTGTATTTAACCTATCTAGAAGGTGTTGTGCTTGTTTGCCAAGAGAATAGAAGCTGGTTAGCTTATCTATCAGGCAATAATCATTAACCCTAGTACAAAAGGTTTCCTTAAAAGACTACTTGTAGTATCAGGACTAAAAAGGCCAAATAATATGTAGTGCGGTTTAGTCGCGTTATAAGGTATTGTTAAATAAGAGCTACTATGAGCAAAATGCTTGCAGTGAGGTGGAAATTAATCACAATGAGAGGTAGTTAATCATCAACCCTAGTACAAACAGGTTTCATTAAAATGACTACTTGCGTAGTATCAGGACTAAAAAGGCGCCAAATAATATGTAGCCGGTTTAGTTGCGTTATAAGGTAAGGTTAAATAAAAACGCTACTACGAGCAAAACGCTTGCAGTGAGGTGGAATTAATCACAATGAGAGGTAGTGCCTACAATGACCCACGGGTAAAAACGCTACTACGAGCAAAATGCTTGCAATGAGGTGGAATTAATCTCAGTGAGAGGTAGTACCTACGATGACCCACGGATAGATCCTGTTAAGGCTCCGGTAAATAACCGGTATGCTGGTGATAGGAGCTATCAGCATACTCTAAAAATACAATACATGCTTTAATCCAAGAGTCGCTAGGCTTTATGAGTGGTTTCAACAGACCAATTAAAAGCGCAGTATGTCTCTCTGCGGTAATGGTTAGGAAGCACGATATATTGCTATTAGTTTTTAATCAGCATGTGATAACTTAGCATAAGGTATCTGAAGTCTAAAGTAACACAGCACAAAAATGTAAGTGGTGGATCAACAACCTAACATTGTTTCTTAAAGAGATGAAGTTCAAAATATACAGAAATATAGGACATATATTGAACAGTGACATAATGTGAGTGTGAAGTTCGTCATGAATCTCGTGTAAGCCGCAGGCCTGGACACCGTCTGGTCCCATTGATGCTGTGTCGTCTGCTATGGAGAGGGCAGCACTTACCTGTTCATCTGTGATGTCAGGGACGCTACACCCTGTTGGGATGGACATGTGCACTGCAGGGGGGATGGTGGGGAAACATTTCCACGGAACCTGTTTGCCAGGATGTTTGCAATGTCAGTGGGTTCACTGTATGTTTTGTCATTATGCAGTAACTCACAGCATATCTGTGAGTTCCCACCCAGGTCCCTGACATAACTAAAGAAGGCCTTGTGATTGTCCATAGTGTCTGTTGCAAGTGTCCGTTAGAAGTGGCCCTTAGATGAATCAACAAGTGATCGTACCTATTCCATAGTACTGATCAGAGATGCCTGCCTGATTGGGATTGTGCTCTGTCATGTAGTAGCCTCCTCCTGTCCTTGTATAGCTCATTAATGGCCATGGTCCACCAGACAGATCCCCTGCCTTTGGAGGAGTGAGTCTTGTAGTTATCTGGGATAGCACAATCCATGCATTCCAGTAGTTGTCCATAGAATGGGTATGTATAGGATTAAGTGGTCTGAGCCGTAATTAACACTGCCCAGGGTCTTTGACGGATACCACCTCAGTTTGTATAAGTGTGACATTTGCTTATGAGAAGTACTTCACTGAGATCACCTAGGATGTGTGTGTGTATGGGATATGTATGTCCAGTGAGATGAATGTATGTTCTGACCTTAACAATGAGGGGTATACCTCTGGTGTGGAACATAGAGTCCCCATGCTGGTGATGATCAGGTCCCACATGTTTCAACCCCCTGTGGTTGTGGTGACCAGTTCTGCCATAGCATTTGAGTCTATAAATCCTAGCAACTGTTGTGCGAGGGTGTCGGTGCTTGAATAGTATTCCCAGTCAATGTTTGTGTATTTGAAGTCACACAATATAATGGTGTTTGGAGAGACCTTCACATTCCCCAGTGTTCCCAGGAATACAGAGTGTTGTTGCCAAGTTTGGGAGTGTGGTCTGTAGCAGTCTACAAATTGAAATGCAGTTTGGCCCACTGTCAGTTGCACATGTATGTTCTCCGATGCTTTGTGCAGTGCTACCAACCCGGAGGTGTGTGTATGTATGATGTATATGGATATCCCCCCCCCCCCCATTGTTGTTTTGCCGGTCCGAGTCTTGTGTCCGAAAAGCATGGTATGAAGTAAAATATGGTAGTGCTGGTGTACTTTTGGGAGCCTGAACCAGGTGTCTGTTACTGCACATATATCGACAGTCTCCATACTGATGTGAGTCCTGAGTGCATGCATTCTGAGGGTTAGACATCTGTTGTTGAGCAGAATTACTCTCCGTTTCCTTTACCCTGTAACATCTATGGAGGTGGTTTTGTCTTCTGAGCCTCACTTAAAACAGCCACTATGGGTGTGGCAAGAGCCTTAGCCAGTCTGTGAAAGCTTAGGGGTGACAGGTGCATGACGTCCATAGCGAATCTATGTGGCATGTCGAGCATGTAAACCCAGGCTGACAGACACTGGATCCCCTTTGAATGACACCAATATGTTAACAAATTGTTAAAAGTGATCGGTTTGTCTGTATACTGTGACATAATTCTTGGTGAGGGTAAGATGCTACACAAGGTCAGGGTCATACTGGCCTGGGCTACATGATCAGAGAGCTCCTCTATGTCTCCTGTCATGTAGTCCAGGGAGGAACGTCTGAGGGTTTACACACCAGCATGGTCAATGATGGAGCCATATTTGTACTTGCAGTGGACTGACAAGAGTGCATTTGTCATGTGGCAGATCCTGGCACCTGACAGACAGAACAAAGTGACCTTCTTCTTGTTCAGCCTGGTGAGTGGGATGTTAGTGTGACCGACAATTACAATCACCTATTACAAGTGTATTAGGTGTGTTGTGTAGGCCTAAGGGCAGTGACTGTGTGGCACACTGACTTTGTGAACTATGTGATATGTGTGTATAGTTGTGGGTTAGCAGTTGTTTGGGTGTCTGCTTTGGATGTCTCTGCTGCTTAGGCAGAGTATATTTAGAGGCTCTGAGTATGTGTTTGTGTGGTAATGTATTTGGTTTGCTGTCATCATAGGTCCATGTGAGACTGGATTTGTGGTGTGTGTGGTTACCTTCACCACCTGATAGACTGTGCCAGTCATGGCTTGGGAGAGCTTAGCCTCATGTCTGTCTATACAGTTGCATGTCTCATATATCTGAGTTTGTTGGTAGGAGGACAGGGTTCTCTGTGTACATAAGGCAGTTGTAACAATGCGTCAAAATTCCAATATGCACCAGCTGGACTGGAGAGTACACACGAAACCAACCTTTGAACATGCCAGGATATAATGATGACATACACTGTTGACTGATCACAAAGGATCAGTAGTGTGTTAAGTGTGTAAAAGAGTATAACAGGGGTTTAGTGTTCAGGTTTGTCATTGCTTTGGAAAGATTATCTGCGAAGGAGTACAGACAGAACCATTACACCTCCTTCAGCTATGTCAGAAATAGCAGTGTACAGTCATATATGTCCTGAGTCAGGGTCAACTGTACCTGACTGACAATGTCGACATCCTGTCAGACAGGCCCATACATACATACCCACCTCCCAGTGACAAAAGGCCCTATCATCATACCAGGAGATATCACATGTAGAATGTGTAAACTGCTCCTCCCAAAGCCAAATGAATCCCATTACGTGGATAACATTGTTTCCCCATATGTGTCATAAGTGAACAACAGAACAAACAGACCCTGCACCTGAACAGTCTGTTGAGTCTCACGCTCTCTACAGGATCTTACACTGTTGAATGTATTACAGCAACATGTGGCACACCCCACAAGTGTTGGTGCATAACAGACCATGGGAACTATAGTCCTATAAGCCTATGAAGTCCGAACTGCTAGGCCATGGAGTCCATCATGATTGCAGTCAGGAACAGAGCTATTGTAATCTGACAAACACACAACCCAAACGTCTGTAGTATGTTAATGAGCAGATCATGTTCCCCAAACCTGCTAGATTGTTTTCAAGGCAGCCACCCAGGACATACATCACTGAAAGGAGCAACACACATCCCACATAGACTGAATAGCCCTTTATCAACATCACAGACACATGTTGTATCCACAAAACCAACAATCTGTGCATAAATATGTATTGTCATATGAAGGAATGGCAATTTATCCACAGATAGATCACACAAGCTATGAATTGTGGATTCCTGTTCAAGCTGTTCACACCTGCTGGCCCACAAGGTTCATTCCTGGGATTGCATAACACTAAGTGCACACACATTACCATGTCCAGTCTGATGATGTCAGCATCCTACAAATATAACACGAGAATCAAAACCCCACAGTAACGCATATAGCGTGTTGTGTTAATGCGTATCTCTTTAGCATCACAACGTAATTAGGTAGGGGTTTGAATCCTGCAATTGCTGTGTGTGTGGGGGTGTATGTGTGTGTGTGACTCCCTTTGGAAAGGAGTGGCCTTTTTGTAGACTTTCACAACACATTAAAAGAGGTGAACACCTCTTTGCCAAGTCTGATGATGTCAGTATCCCACAAATACAGCAGTGGAGATTAACACATCCAGAAAAGCATATAGCGCGTTGTGTTAATGCATATCTCACTAGTATCATAATATAGTTAAGTAGGGGTTTGAATCCTGCAGTTGCTGAGTGTGTGTGTGTGTGTGATTCCCTTTGAGAGGAGTGGCCTTTTTTTTTTAGAAGAGGTGAATTCCTCTTTGCCAAGTGTGATGATGTCAGTATCCCACAAATGCAGCTTTGGAAATGAAAACTCCTAGCAAAGCATATAGTGTGTCATGTTAATGTGTATTTCCCTAGTGCTATAACATAGTTAGATAGGGGTTTGAATCCTGCAAATGCTGAGTGTGTGTGTGTGAGATTCCCTTTGAGAGGAGTGGCCTTTTTGGAGACTGTGAAAACACATTAGAAGAGGTGAATTCCTCTTTGCCAAGTGTGATGATGTCAGTATCCCACAAATATAGCTTTGGAAAGGAGTACTCCCAGTGAAGCATATAGTGCATCGTGTTAATGTGTATTTCCCTAGTGTCATAACATAGTTAGGTAGGGGATTGAATCCTGTGAATGTGTGAGATTCCCTTTGACAGGAGTGGCCTTTTTGGAGACTGTGAAAACACATTAGAAGAGGTGAATTCCTCTTTGCCAAGTGTGATGATGTCAGTATCCCACAAATACAGCTTTGGACATTAATGCTCCCAGTAAAGCATATAGTGCATCGTGTTAAAGCATATCTCTCTAGTGTCATAACCTAGTTAGGTAGAGGTTTAAATCCTGTAAATGTGTGTGTGTGAAATTCCCTTAGAGAAGAGTGGCCTTTTTGGAGACTGTGAAAACACATTAGAAGAGGTGAATTCCTCTTTGCCAAGTGTGATGATGTCAGTATCCCACAAATACAGCTTTGGAAATGAATACTCTTATTAAAGCATATAGTGTGTTGTGTTAATATGCATCTCCCTAGTGTCATAACATAGTTAAGTAGTGGTTTGAATCCTGTAAATGTGTGTGTGAGATTCCCTTTGAGAGGAGTGGCCTTTTTGGAGACTGTGAAAACACATTGAAAGAGGTGAATTCCCTTTTAGCCGATTTGATGATGTCAGTATCCCACAAATACAGCAGTGGAAATAAAAACTCACAGGAAAGCATATGGCGCATTGTGGTAATGCATATCTGTCTAGTATCATGACATAGGTAGGTAGGGGTTTAAATCCTGCAATTGCTGAGTGTGTGTCAGTGTGTGCGTGTGTGTGTGACACTGTTGAGCAATGTGTTGTGGGTTTTGCTTTTACTACTGTATGACATATCAGTAAAACAACAGTATGTGCATTGCACACTGCAGGTATCTGTGTGGCAAATACACATATGTACATGTGACCTAAATTGGTAACTGTGTGGCCAAGACATATATGTACATGTGACCTCATTCACTTCATAGGTGTGAAGCCTGCTGTCAACACAACTACATCTGTTACCATTGACAGTTGTTGCTGCTGCTTCTTGGACCGTAGCTCACATATGTATGCATGTATGTGACAAGTCCAGCCACTGTAGTGAGCTGTGCCCTAGGTCATCTGTGTCACACACATACATGACAGTTGTTATAGAATAGTGTGAGTGTGGGTGTATGCCTGTGGCATATGACAGACATGTTCAAACACAACACAATCTGTCAATAATGGCCATTCATTGTAGGTATACAACAACTCTGTGGTTATGCATACAGACCCCTTATTGCTTATGTGATACACTGAGGGACATCAGCATAGCTTTGGGAATGTGAATATCAAAGGACAGATGAAATCACATGTGGCTGTTTGTACACATCGGTACCCCTGCTACATGTTGTGTGCAACTACCAATGTGGTACTATCAGGATACTATGTGTAGTAAATGTGGATGACTATGCTATTGTTGGCTCATAGCTTCACAACATGGATTTGTCAACAGGTATCTGTCTGTATGATACCCTTGTGGAGGATAAGTGTCTAATCCGGGAATGCTTTGTAGGCCACTGTATGCATCACCAGATGTGGACGTACATATCCCTAGTGTGTCTGCTTGTACCTAGGATGGACACATGCCAAACAGGAGTGGTCACGGGAATGTGTGGTGGTCATTACCACTGGTAACTGGTATAGTACAATACCAGAAAGATTCTAATGCTACTGTGTATCCTACAGCTGTGTGTCAGTTGTCAAGACGTCATCTAACGATTGGTTAAAATCAGGCTGTTGAGGTTATGTACACTACCAGAATGCTAACCAATGACCGATATCAACAGTATCACCCACAGCATAGTGTCATACCATGTCATACACACGTGTACCCAAGTTGTGACATATGTGTAGTGACATGCATATTGGACACCAATAGGAAATATGAAGTATTAACACTGTGTAATACAGGGCATGTCACCCTTCCCACGTGCCCACCATGCACATACATGCAAACAGTGCACCTCCACCATGTTCACAAATGTACACCTTGAAATCTGTACTGCACACATCACACACGTAACATCCACTCACTGAAACATGCTGCCAGTACCACACACATCAGCCAACTGGCACATGTGTGGACAATCCATGTTTGGAATTAACACTGGTGTAAACAATACTAAATTGATAATCAGTGCTGTGATGCATCATGCCTGCTCAGATACACCTACAAGGATATCATTACACTTTACTGTTCACAACATGCTAACATTGCTACACTGCTAGTAGGTCACCCTGTGCATCAGCACCATGTTATCCTGTTCCTGCATCAATGCCACAGATGACAGGAGGTGGCACAGTTTCATTATATGCACAGGGTGTGTGATTGTTTTTCCAGAGCCCGACAATGACCCATCCAATCAACATGTATATGTGTGTGTCTGTGTGTGTGTGTGTGTGTGTGTGTGTGTGTGTGTGTGTGTGTGTGTGTGTGTGTGTGTGTGTGTGTGTGTGTGTGAGGGACAACAGTACAGTATGGGTCAGTGTTGATGTGATGTGTGTGTGTGTATGAGTTAGCCCTACGTGTTGGTAGTAAGTGTGTGTGTCTGCATGCACACAGTACCCCCTTGTGGCTACCAAATATGGGAGCTTGTGGGACAGCCACAGACTGTACCTGCCAGGCTGTACAGATCACTGTCTCCGGCCACAGACACAGTACCTGTGCCTAGCAGGGGTGACATGGACAGTATCGGGTACTAAGCCAGACTGAGTACTATTGTCAGAGGCAGAGGGATGTTGACTGGACCCATGTCCCTGCTGGGACTGGCCAGAGCCACGTGCACATGGTTGTCTTGGACGGTCAACCGACAGCCCAGCCACAACATTGCTGGGGCTGGTACTGGCACTACGGGAGCGGCTGGCACTTGGGTGTCGACTGCCAGCTAATGATGTTGCTGGCATACGTCCACGTCAACGGCCCAGCCATCCTGCACTGTCCTAGCACATGGACATAACATTGCGGAGGACATCTAGTGTCTCCCCCCAACATCTATCAATGACATCAGTGTAATTGCGGATGGCACCGGCAAGGTCATGGATACTGTCAATTATCGCGGTGTTATGAGCCCTCTGTGCCCTTAGTCCCTGCCTGGTGTACCATTCCATACATGCCTGTGCTTGCATCACAGCCCGGAACATACGTGAGGTTGGGAGACCTGTGCGGGTACGCTTGCCAGGGGCATTACGACCAGCGATGCTCCCATGAGAACCCCTAGACATATGCCTATGTGGTACCGTTCCAGGTATATGGGCATGGCTGCTGTGTGGGGTTGCATGTGCCATAGATACCACAATTTCCTGGTCAATGCCTACCATATGCTGTTCCTCACCTAAGGCCATTGGTGTTGAAGGATGTAATGGCAATGCGAAAAGCGCATAGATGGGGTGGAAAGCTGTATACTGTTGATTGGTGGACCACCGACAGACCCTGTCAAACATGCCTGTGCCACTACACATGTATCATCATGGTCACTATTTGTGGCAGTGACCTCAGGTTCCCTGCTGCACCCATCCAATAATACCTCAGTACCTGTGAGAGGGAGACAGGAAGCACACTTTACCATCTGTACAGGATGTTCTCACACATGCACACATGAACACATGCACACATGCACACATGCACACATGAACACATGAACACATGCACACATGAACACATGAACACATGAACACATGAACACATGCACACATGCACACATGCACACATGCACACATGAACACATGCACATATGAACACATGAATACATGAACACATGAACACATGAACACATGCACACATGCACACATGCACACTAATACACTACACATTCAGGTTGACACACATCAACAGCAATATGGAACATAGTCATTAGTCCTATCACACATGTCAGCATGCAGGATGTGTGTTGCTCAACAGCATGCAGTGTGAGTGTAGAGAGTCATTGTTGATAACAGTATACATGTCGTTGATGCATGTGTGTTGTTCAATGATTGGCCTCACCCTTGTACACAATGTGTACATGGACACAACATTGCACTGCAAGTCTGAAACACTTTCCAATGTCCTGTGCACCATCACTCATAGCTATACAAACCATGGCCGGATGCACACAACTGTCAGGTGTATAACAATGAATGCTATGTGTAGTACTGCAGGTACTGTAACTAGATGTAGTGTAGTACCATGAGCCATCATCAGGCAGCATCATGTGGTCACTCAAGGCCACTGATGCATGTCACACTGGCAACTATCTTGCTGTACCTGACCTGCACCACTTAGGCTACATTTAACAGTTCACAGACAGTTGTTACATGGGCATGTCAGGTGTTCAATATGGAGCATTGCCTAACATGACTGTGTTGTGTGTTGACGCGTGTCACACCACCCAATGATAGGCCTGTACTCCCAGGTATAGTATGAGTTCTGTGTTGATGACATATGGGATACTGGAGTATGACCTTACAGCAGGTGTCTACATATGCCATGTGTATCATATTAACACATGCTGCATATGACAAAGTGGTTATGTTGTGTGCATGTCTATTGACTCTGCCTATATAATGACCACTAGAGTGTACCCCACTTGTTTGTGATGCTCTGTGTGTTGCATGTATATGAGTCAGCTACTCATGTCACTGGGAAGTATATAGTCACACAGAGAACATGCAGAGCATGCACTATGTGTAGGTGTTTAACATGTGTATATGGCCTACAACTCTCCTATGATATGCACATGTTCTATGTTATATTGACTGTAGCCCACTCACCACCATGGGTCTGCTGTCTTGCTATCACACCAGAGGGACCTGCAAGGATATGAGACAGTATGTCAGTGTCAACAACTATGGCATTGCTGCTGTGAGTCTGCAATTATGCAGTAGTACATGGGGTGACAGTCACAGGCATACAGATAATGTCCCGAATTATCAGTATTGCATGACACCAGGCTCCACATATTCTGCATACACAGTACACATCTGATTAATGCATATTATAACACGTGGGATAACAGTGGTCTATGGATATGCCATGTTACCTGCATGCTCGTTATCACTGTGCTGGGTGACTCCAGCCTCCATGATGACACAGGTGTGTTGTACTGGTTGGCCAGGAGCCGCCATGCTGAGGAGCAGCTCTTCCACTCTGGTGAGGGGGGGATGTGTAGCAGCACCACCACCTGTGGCAAGCTGTTGTCTGTGGACATCAGAGGCATGCTGCTGGACATGTCTGATTAAATCACGGCAGTGATGGCGTGCCTGCTCATAAGTCCGGTTATGCATGCCTACATCATTCACCCGATGGACAACATCCTGCCACAGTGCAGTGCGACCGTGCTGGTCCTGGTAGGATCTTGAGAACAGAAGGTTATAATGTTGGATGAGTGCATCTGAGATAACTTCCTCCTCCTCAGGGGAATAGGCTTGCTTTCTGTTGTGTGACATAACCCTGGAAGACAATTAAACAGTAATTGTGAGCAAGTGATGTGGCACACTCAACATTCTAATGTACAGACATCAGTGAGATGCCATATATAGCAACCTATTGGCTGTCAGTAGATACGCACTTTTAATACCACATATGACTGCTAAGCCCACAACTGCCTGACAGTGCCTGGCATATACTATATACCAAACCATGTTCTGCGCAGCCACAAAGTGAAACCAGTATGTAAGACTATACAACAGTACATGGCACACTGTATGTGACACAATGCAACACCTAGCCACAGGAGGTGTATATGAAGCTAATGCATACAGACATTTATCATCCATTGAAATCAATGCACAGTACGGTTACAGTACTACCAGTACAGCACACTACTTGTTGATAGCAAACCCCTCAGTAATATATGTGCACATTCATCACTATAGGTGGCATACTGCTGTACTACACTATACACGTTGCTAGATATGCACCTATATCCTGTGACACACATACCACCGAGGCCATTTTACAGGCATACCCACACACACATCAGACATACCTACAAGACACAAAGGTATGGCAACCCAGATTAGATTTACCTGTGTACCATACATTACTGTGTGTCAGCACCTACATAACTTCATGCCTGAGGTATGTACTGTGTGAGGACTACAGGTAACAAACAAAAGTGTGTTACCAAGCCATGTGGATATAAACCATGCTGTGCAGTTGAGGCATACACCTTCAGGTAGTACTACAGTCCATACGTGACTTGTATTCACTAGTGTTAACAATCAATAAGCATACATGTACTGCTTTAGCCTACAATGGCACTCTCCAGTCGACACCATGGGACTACATCACAATGTATGCCATACTGCTTTTCCTGCCTGGCAATAGCATACGGACCTTTTGATGGGATTAGAGCTACAACACTACATATCATGGTATACACAGATTTCCACTAGGCTATCACACATATACACATCATTGACACATTCACATACACATTCTCCATCACACACAGTCAACCTCACATAGCATGTGAGGCAACAGGTCCATGCGTGTGTGTATCATGTCCTAGGTAGCTAATAGGCTGTTATCCATAGGGCCTATGGAAGCCTAGACATATGGTACCCTGCACTACAACACCCATGTAATGTAGGTTCATGTGCCCCTGTCATGCAGAGCCACAGGGGTGATTACCGAGTTGTGTTTCCTATCTCACATGCAATCATCATGGTTATTCATGGAAACTGCTAATGAGGACCTTCATATGCTGTTGATAGGTAGTTGATTCCACAGTATGGTATGTGTCTGTGATGATAATGTGCCAGTCGAGCATGTTCTGCTTTTTACATTACAAGGTGTAGATCAGTAGAGTGTGTATCTTGTCTGGTGTTCCATCTGTTTACATGGAGCACGTCCAACACCTGTGGGTTTGCCATAGCTTTGTATGTTAGGCAGGGGTAGCCTCTGGGTAGGCAGTATGCGACACAGTGTAGCTGTGGTTTTGTAAGACAGTCAGCATAGGGCATCTGTTGGAGTCCAGTAATACTCTTTGTGAGGTATGTGTCTGGCATCTACTGTTGCTGTGGATGTTTTCTGAGGTACATACCAACAGGGACATTGTACTCTATGATGGGTGTTATGACTGATGAGTGGAGTGGAACACTGACCTCTGTTTCCATGGATGACACACATTTACTGACGACATGTGGACTGTACTAGGTTTACATGACTAGTGTGGCACAGTGATCATCATTAGGGACACTACTGTCCACCTGTGTCCCATAGTCTCTTATCACACCTTCGGTGTTGAGTACACTACCACCTATGTGTTAGTTCATAGGTACAGGGCTTTTAACAAAATGGATGGCAATACATGTACAACATTCAGCTGGAGCGTACATTTGAACATCCACTGGTGTACACATAGATATGCATATCAGCACATATACAGCCCACCTTTCATGGTGGGAATATCAATTATGCAAAGGTTGAGGGGGATACAGTTATGTAATGATATTGCACAGTCTTGTGCAGAATGCATGGAAGGTGTTCTCAGCCCATATATGTTTAGCAGGACCCCCTATCTGGAAGACTATATACCTAACAAAATATGCCCACAGCATTTGAACAATGCATGTCATATGCCAGCACTGTATGCTGTCTTGTTTGACACACACTACAACCTACGTATATATATGCACATAACAACCTGCACTAACATATAAATGTCCGCCCTTCACAAACAGTTGCAGTATGTCCCTTGCTCTATGCACATGTTCAGATGGTTATAAATCAGACACAGATGTATCTCGACATATGTGTATGCCATACAGACACAAGGTCCACACTGTTGTAAGTCCATACACCTCACGGATGACCTGTTGGGCCTTGCTACAGCATGGACAGTTGTCACATGTGTGCATACAGTAATAGTGCAAGGGTATACATAGCTGTAAATGATAAATTACTATGCTAGCCTGCTACAGCAGTTGCCAGTGCTAAGCTACACATTATGTGACTATCATGCATGTCTTACTCTGTGACATCCAAGTTTATATAGGTGTTTGCAGTACTTTCCCAAACTGCAATTAAATGCAGTACTGTGCAGACCATAGATAACATGTTCAGATGTTTGACATGTACTGCTGAGCTACAAATGTCACACTTATGTCCCACTGCACTCAGCTACACAACAATTTCTCCATGGCAATACTTATGCATGGCATCAGTGCATACATACCTACTGCTGCCACATATGCATGTTTCAGAGGATCTACAGTACTAACCATAAACATCTACTACTTGCTGGTAACTACAAACTGTTACATACCTGTATGTCCCTTTCAGGTCTGTCTGTGTATGCTTTGATGTTTTTGTTTTTATTAAGTACAGAAACATACTGTTGTTTGTTTTGTTTTGTTTTTTCCTGCTTGGAGTTGTTCACTATCTGGAACGTGCAATGTAATGATTGCATGTGGAGATAGTGAGTACTATCTGCTTTTATAGGTATCTGCACATGTACATGTGATGCCCTCTGCACCAATTGTTGCCCAGCATTTGGTAAATGCATACAGCCTGCTGAGTGGTAATTGCAGTACTCACTGTCATAGCAACCCAATGCTATAAATTGCTAAGGTATGTAGGCATAGCCCTTTCAGATTTTCAGAGTGGGGCCCATGCTTGTTTGCTGTGGACACTGTTGTGTAAGTCAGAAGGTTGGTATACATCTTATAAATGAAGCTAGAGGTGTAGACAGTGATGTACATGTTGTACTCAGACTTGACTGTTGCCACTTCCAGTACTGAGCTATCAGTGTAGAGTTTTACTCACCACTACAAATGCTTACACAACATTTATGTGACTATGTAGTTTCTTTTCTACTCATATAATTAACTGCCATACAAATGTAGTTATTGAGACATATTCTCTTGGCACATGAACTGCTGTGAACTGTTATATTGGGAATATTAATGTACTGACTTCTGCAGGGTTTGTGTTTTTTAGTGATGACAACTGGACAATTCCTGTACTGAGTATGCCTACCTACACACTTGGTAGACCCTAAACGCACAAGTATCTTTTAATTGGGGGGGGGGGATGCTTACATACAGAGAGCATTATGCATTAATATGTGAATATTATCTTACTGGACTTGCAGGATTGGTGTGTACCTGTAAGTTTATCAGGGCAGGTCGTCTGTCTGCATAGTTCCCAACTGTGAACCTACCCAGATGGTAGCCAGAGGTTACACTGTCATTCTTTGTCTGTGCAACTCACATGTGTTTTCTGGCATTGTTACAGACAGCTGCTACCAGTACATGGCTACATCCATTGGTATTTCTGTGTTATACTCCTACATAAGGGTATGCTTGGGGTGGTCCTAACAAAGCTATTTGCAGAGTGAGTAACAGCAGTATAGCCTATATGCCTGTGTGTTTGTGCCTCTGCCGGGCCTATGGAACACTCAGATACATCTTTGCATGGAGTCAGGGATAGGTAGTTGAAAGTGAGGTACATCTTACACATAATAGGGACAGTAGGTGTAGACTTTAGTGAAGCAGTGCATATGGATTAGTACTCCTTTCATGACATACAAGCGGTGTCTACTGTTATTATTGTCAGTATTCATTGTGAATAGCCCACCTTTCTGACTGATGTCAGTACTTTTCTGAGGGATTCTGAGGGACACAGCTAAAATATGTTTCACAATCAGGGACATCCCTGGAAAGTTGACTGAGATAGGAGGTATGGCCTCTGCCCTACTCAGACATGCCAGTGTTTGTCCTGCTATGATACTGTGTGGGGGTTGTAAAGTGCCTCTGTAACATTATTTTCTGCTTGATTAGCTGCTTCCCACATCACACTCATGTAATGCAATCCCACAACAATTGCTGGTAAAGATCCACAGAACAAGCTTTGTGTTATGGCCTTCCTATTTTTCCTTTACATTCACTCATTGTAATGCATGATATATTTTTTGCAGCACCAAATTATTGTATATCTGTTGTAGCTTAGTGCTACTTCATGCAGTCTAATGTGTCCAAGGTCTGGAGTTTGAGACTGACAGAGGTATTTATTTTGCTGCTGAGCAGAACAAGGGCCCTAACACAACGTGACTAAGGCACTTTTAAGCAGTTGTAAGCGGGTTTGCGTGGGTTTGCGTGATGCTTAGCGCACACATGCTTAAACCCGCTTACTACTGCTTAAAAGTGCTTACTCCCGCTAACCCCTGCACTAATTTCTTTGAAAGAAAAGAAAATGGGGAGATAGGAAAGTGGTGAAAAAGGGGCCATAAATAGGGAAAGACAGTAGGTACACAAGCTCGGGATGTGCAGGACGGGTGTAGGAAAGGTCCATAGCTCCCCATTTCTTTACCAACAACAGCTGTGCATATGTAGCACATTTGGAGTGAAATTTGAAACCTTCCACCCCTGAGAGAAGGGTGAGGACAACAAAGTATGTTGTACTGCCAATTATAATTATCAGTTTACATGTCCAGTGGACATGTGTGCGAAATGGGCAGCTATGTATGGGGCGTAAATTTTTTCCGGGTACAGATTGCCCTTTTTTTTTTTTTCAGGGGAAGAGTGGAAAGTGAGGTAGAGGAAGTAGGAATATTTGGGGAGGTAACAGAGAAAAAGTTCAGAAGACTGGATTAACGCCCAGTTTACACCTCAAAGCGATAATGACAAAAAATAGATAAACAGGTTGATCACGGCTGAAAAATCCAAGTATAGGTTCACTTTCAACAAAATATTCTTTAATAAAAAACAAGAGTATTTGGGGAGGTAGGTTGGGTAGGTAAACAGACAAGACAAACAAGATGCATACAGGGGCGGAGTATGACATATGGCGTGGGTGAACATAACTGATGGTCACGGATGTTTGGAAATCACAAGTCCATGAGCCCACAGATGGTAATAGTGGGACTGAAATCCCCACTCCTGGCCAGTCACCACTGAACCTTCACAAACCCGAGGGTCGCTGTGCTGGGGGCTGCGTAGCAGGTACAGGCTCACTCGCGAGTCGCGCCACTCTCGCCTCGAGCTGGCGTAGGGGATCAGTGACTAAATGCTGTATCTCCCTATGCACCACAACCTGGACCCTTCAGAGGGTGACAGGAGGCCCTTTTCCACCCACGCTTGCAGGGGGGGTTGAGCCCCATCCCCTGCAGCACTTCCACCCAAAGGTGGCCCAGGACCAATGGAGAAGGGTAGCCCGGGCTGGGCACCAGACCTGCTGGTGCCAGGTGCAACTGCCAGCTGAGGAGGGACAGGTGGGTCCGCTGGGACCGGCCTTCCCATATGTTTTGTGATTAGGTGTGTTTAATTACAACATAGACAACAGCATTCCAAGTTAGTTGTAACAGCATGCAGTAATATACCCATTAGCCCAACACACCAGGGTTACAACAGTTGAACAGCAAGCATAACACATGCATATATTGAACAACAGTGGACATTACAACAGCATGCAGGGATGATTGGTGGCAACAGGCCACCAAGATTGTGGTGTTTTAACAGGGGACATGCAAAGCAAATGCAGATTTTATATAACAATAGGACATATATCTCAACAAATGTTATGAGATTAGACATACCCATTGAGGTGTGGAATTGCATTGTTTATGCACATGGAGTAGGGTGTAGAAAGAAACCTCCATTAACATCTTATTAGTACTTTAACTGTACACTACATTCCTATTGACTGCAAGTGTATATCCCCTACATGTATTATTACACTAGGCAACATGCATTTGATTGCATTATGGGTTTGGCTACTTCATTATATACCTTACCTATATTGGACATAGTAACTGTCCAAGATGCAGATGTTACTGCTACATACTTGTATTTTATTTATATTTTTATGTATGTGCACATCTGGATGTGTTCACGTGACATTTTCACTTGATTTTCTACACAACCCTACTTTTAAGGTAGCACACTAACATTTCTAGGGAACACCTTGACAGGCTACTTGTGTGCCAGATTTACCTATGCATGTCAGCCATTTAACAACTGTTGAGGACTGTTACATGCTTCACAGCTACTGGCACTTCCTTCATCCACTGTATATGGGACTGCACAACTGTGGGTTGTCAGCACTTTATACAACAGTAATATTTCTTTAATGCAAGGGTACAACAACATTTCTGAGTAACTGGCACATACACACTGCAAGTATTATACCTTTCTTATTTACATTAAAACTATTTTCTACAGTCTCTCTCCAAAAAAATTACCCAGGTATCATGCATGGCATCAGTGCATACATACCTACTGTTGCCACATATGCATGTTTCAGAGGATCTACAGTACTAGCCACAAACATCTACTACTTGCCGGTAACTACAAACTGTTACATACCTGTATGTCCCTTTCAGGTCCGTCTGTGTATGCTTTGATGTTTTAGTTTTTATTAAGTACAGAAATGTACTGTTGTTTGTTTTGTTTTTTTTTTCCTGTTTGGAGTTGTTCACTATCTGGAACGTGCAGTGTAATGATTGCATGTGGGGATAGCAAGTACTATCTGCTTTTATAGGTATCTGCACATGTGCATGTGATGCCCTCTGCACCAGTTGTTGCCCAGCATTTGGTAAATGCATACAGCCTACTGAGTGGTAATTGCAGTACTCACTGTCATAGCAACCCAATGCTATAAATTGCTAAGGTATGTAGGCGTAGCCCTTTCAGATTTTCAGAGTGGGGCCCATGCTTGTTTGCTGTGGACACTGTTGTGTAAGTCAGAAGGTTGGTATGCGTCTTATAAATGAAGCTAGAGGTGTAGACAGTGATGTACATGTTGTACTCAGACCTGTCTGTTGCCACTTCCAGTACTGAGCTATCAGTGTAGAGTTTTACTCACCACTACAAATGCTTACACAACATTTATGTGACTATGTAGTTTATTTTCTACTCATATAATTAACAGCAATACAAATGTAATTATTGAAACATATTATCTTGGCACATGAACTGCTGTGAACTGTTATACTGGGAATATTAATGTACTGACTTCTGCAGGGTTTGTGTTTTTAGTGTTGCCATTAGCACAGGGTTTGCAGGACAACTGGACAATTCCTGTACTGAGTATGCCTACCTACACACTTGGTAGACCCTAAACACACAAGTATCTTTTAATTGGGGGGGGGGGTGCTTACATACAGAGAGCATTATGCATTAATGTGTGAATATTATCTTACTGGACTTGCAGGATTGGTGTGTACCTGTAAGTTTATCAGGGCAGGTCGTCTGTCTGCATAGTTCCCAACTGTGAACCTACCCAGATGGTAGCCAGAGGTTACACTGTCATTCTTTGTCTGTGCAACTCACAGGTGTTTTCAGCACTGTTACAATGGCATTGTTACAGTCAGTTGCTACCAGTACATGGCTACATCCATTGGTATTTCTGTGTTATACTCCTACATAAGGGTATGCTTTGGGAGGTCCTAACAAAGCTATTTGCAGAGTGTGTATTAGCAGTATAGCCTATATGCTTGTGTGTTTGTGCCTCTGCTGGGCCTATGGAACACTCAGATACATCTTTGCATGGAGTCAGGGATAGGTAGTTGAAAGTGAGGTACACCTTACACATAATAGGGACAGTAGGTGTAGACTTCAGTGAAGCAGTGCATATGGGTTAGTACTCCTTTCATGACATACAAGCAGTGTCTACTGTTATTATTATCAGTATTCATTGTGTAATAGCCCACCTTTCTGACGTTAGTACTTTTCTGAGGGATTCTGAGGGACACAGCTAAAATATGTTTCACAATCAGGGACATCCCTGGAAAGTTGACTGAGATAGGAAGTGTGGCCTCTGCCCTACTCAGATATGCCAGTGTTTGTCCTGCTATGATACTGTGTGGGGGTTGTGAAGTGCCTCTGTAACATTATTTTCTGCTTAATTGGCTGCTTCTCACATCACACTCATGTAATGCAATCCCACAACAATTGCTGGTAAAGACCCACAGAACAAGCTTTATGTTATGGCCTTCCTATTTTTCCTTTACATTCACTCATTGTAATGCATGATATATTTTTTGCAACATCAAGTTATTGTATATCTGTTGTGGCTTAGTGGTACTTCATGCAGTCTAATGTGTCCAAGGTCTGGGGTTCGAGACTGACAGAAGTGTTTTATTTTGCTGCTGAGCAGAACAAGGGCCCTGACACAGAGTGACTAAGGCACTTTTAAGCAGTTGTAAGAGGGTTTGCGTGGGTTTGCGTGACACTTAGCGATGCTTAGCTAAGCGCACACATGCTTAAACCCACTTACTACTGCTTAAAAGTGCTTATTCCCAATAACCCCCGCACTAATTTCTTTGAAAGAAAAGAAAATGGGGAGATAAGAAAGTGGTGAAAAAGGGGTCACAAAGAGGCAAAGACAGCAGGTACACAAGCTCGGGATGTGCAGGATGGGTGTAGGGAAGGTCCATAGCTGCCCATTTCTTTACCAGCAACAGCTGTGCATATGTAGCAAATTTGGAGTGAAATTTGAAACCTTTCACCCCTGAGAGAGGGGTGAGGACAACAAAGTATGTTGTACTGCCAATTATAATTATCAGTTTACATGTCCAGTGGACATGTGTGCGAAATGGGCAGCTATGTATGGGGCGTAATTTTTTTGCAGGTACAGATTGTCCTTTTTTTTTTTCAGCGGAGAGTGGAAAGTGAGGTAGAGGAAGTAGGTATATTTGGGGAGGTAACAGAGAAAAAGTTCAGAAGACTGGATTAACGCCCGGTTTACACCTCAAAGAGATAATGACAAAAAATAGATAAACAGGTTGACCATGGCTGAAAAATCCAAGTATAGGTTCACTTTCAACAAAATATTCTTTAATAAAAAACAAGAGTATTTGAGGAGGTAGGTTGGGTAGGTAAACAGACAAGACAAACAAGATGCATACAGGGGCGGAGTATGACACATGGGGTGGGTGAACACAATTGACAGTCACGGATGTTTGGAAATCGCAAGCCCATGAGCCCACAGATGGTAACAGTGGGACTGAGATCCCCACCCATAGAAAGTCACCACTGAACCTTCACAGACCCGAGGGTCACTGTGCTGGGGGCTGCGTAGGATGGGCAGGCTCACTCGCGAGTCACGCCACTCTCGCCTCGAACTGGCATAGGGGATCAGTGACTAAATGCTGGATCTCCCTACACACCACAGCCCGGACCCTTCAGAGGGTAACAGGAGGCCCTTCTCCGCCCACGCTTGCAAGGGGGGGGGGATGAGCCCCATCTCCTGCAGCGTTTCCACCTGAAGGTGGCACAGGTCCAACGGAGGAGGGTAGCCTGGGCTGGTGCCAGGTGCAACTGCCAGCTGAGGAGGGACAGGTGGCTCCGCTGGGACCAGCCTTCCCATACATTTTGTGATTAGGTGTGTTTAATTACAACATAGACAACAGCATTCCAAGTTAGTTGTAACAGCATGCAGTAATATACCCATTAACCCAACACACCAGGGTTACAACAGTTGAACAGCAAGCATAACACATGCATATATTGAACAACAGTGGACATTACAACAGCATGCAGTGATGATTGGTGGCAGCAGGCCACCAAGATTGTGGTGTTTTAACAGGGGACATGCAAAGTAAATGCAGATTTTATATAACAATAGGACATATGTCCCAACAAATGTTATGAGATTAGACATGCCCATTGAAGTGTGGAATTGCATTGTTTATGCACATGGAGTAGGGTGTAGAAAGAAACCTCCATTAACATCTTATTAGTACTTTAACTGTACACTACATTCCTATTGACTGCAGGTTTATATCCCCTACATGTATTATTACACTAGGCAACATGCATTTGATTGCGTTATGGGTTTGGCTACTTCATTATATACCTGACCTATATCTGACATAGTAACTGTCCAAGATGCAGATGTTACTGCTACATACTTGTATTTTATTTATATTTTTATGTATGTGCACATCTGGATGTGTTCACGTGACATTTTCACTTGATTTTCTACACAGCCCTACTTTTCAGGTAGCACACTAACATTTCTGGGGAACACCTTGACAGGCTACTTGTGTGCCAGATTTACCTATGCATGTCAGCCATTTAACAACTGTTGAGGACTGTTACATGCTTCACAGCTACTGACACTTCCTTCATCCACTTTATATGGGACTGCACAACTGTGGGTTGCCAGAACTTAATACAACAGTAATATTTCTTTAACGCAAGGGTACAACAACATTTCTGAGTAACTGGAACATACACATTTTTAAGATAACACACAGTGATTAAAACTGTTGATTCATTTAAGGACCTGGGTATATGGATAGATCTAGATTTTATTTTTTCTAATCATATTAACCAATTGGTAAATAATAGTTATAGAACTATATGTTGTATAAAAAGATTTATAAAGTCTAGGAAATCAGAAATGATGATGTCATTGTTAATTACATTACACCCAAAGTTGTGTATGGAATAACAATATGGAAACCTTATATATTTCTGAGTAAACTAGAAAGAGTACAGCAAAAAATAGACCAAAAGCATTAATTGATGTGAAAATGTAAGTTATTATAAAAGACTAAAATATCTGAACTTGTACAGTGTCTCATATATATTTAAGAGGAGACCTTATTCAGCTATGTAGGGAGGGTATTTGTAGACAACTACCTCTGGGAATGTTTGGGGTTATCAAAATGTAGTACAGAATCATCAGACAACCTATGTAGAATATTCTATAGGAATGAAAAGTGTAATAATTGTTTCTCTGAAAGAGCAGCTGATGCATGGAATGGACTACCAAATTGCATTTAAACAAGCACTAATTTAATTATTTTTTAAAAACAGCCTGGACACTTAGTAAGGTAACAACTGGTTTGGTATATTAGCAGGCAAGAAGGGCATTAATGTCCTTGCTTCAAATATTTGTATGCATGTATATCTGTATGCATCCTTTGTAGCAGCTTAGACTTGCTCTACAAGTGCAGCTATCACAACTGCAGGGTATGCAGAGAAATGTAGTGTATAAATACATGACATATACACATAGGCTAGCACAAGCATGCATGTGAATGTTGAAACACCCCCATGCTTACTATGGTACATCAACATCAAACCCACCTTTGGTATGACTGAGACTTCTGACACTAATTTAAGAACAGCCTCTCTCTGGAATGTCTGGATGGGAACATCCCTTAGATCATCATGGACACTGAGGACACGATGATCTTGATGCGCTACACACCACTGGAGGCAGGAATGCTTCTCCTTCCACTAAGTCTTGACCTTCATATCACTTGCCTGCCATTTACAGTCATATTAATCTTCCATTGCCATCGCCTGAGCTGACATCTGTAGTGAATGTCATGCACTTGTATCCCTACTGAATTCTAGGCACAAAGTAATAATGTAGACTCAGCTCAGTGAATAATCAGTAAAAAATTATTCTTTAATTACTGAACAGCAAGCCTTGTGAATGTATGAATATCCATCCTGTCAATGTGTTGTGCACAATCTAGTTCATACTGCATACAGAGGCACATGACTTTAGGCTGCATAATACTTTGTGCTGTACAAGTCTTTTATTTTGATAGCCAGACCCAGGTTATCACAGTGCAGAGTCTCTGTACTGTGCACTGTGGTTCACTGTAGGTATTCATCCACAACCATTTCTGTGCAAACACAGTGCTAAAATGCTGAAAAAGAACTGCTCATGCACAGTATCAGCAGAGGTGGATGCAGACCATCATACCAAAACTGTGATTATGTGCATATCTAAACTGAGATGCTTCTACAGTAACACTGTACAGTAAGTCACAGCCTGGAATGCATATGTTGCTCCTGTACAACTGTGGGAGCTGTGCTATTAACACTACTTAGAGCTAACCAATATCTGCCAGCAATGACATGCAGACAGTACAAAACTTGTACCTAAATATGTACAATATATGGCATGTTCTGTTTACCTGCATTGTGTATCTCCGCAGCTGCTGCTTAGTTGTATAACAACTAGCACCCCTGCCAGTACTCCACACTCATTGCCACACCATATGCTCTGTCTACACTGCACATGGATAAATATTTAAAATACCACAGTCAATGACTGTCCTCAGGGCTTAAACACAGGGTAAAATGCCTGGGAAAAGGCATAAATCTCCAGCTGCAGAGAAGTATAAATTCAGTTAATTTCTGTGTGTTTGCCATTGTCATATAGCCACTGTTGTTGAGGGACTATATCTGGCATTACTATGGGACTGCTTTACAGAGATCTTCCAAATGTACACCTGCTAATGATATCATCCAGACATTATTCATTAACCTATGATGTACCCTTAAAACTGGTGTTTGCATATTCATTTTTTGGCATACCATGTGAGGTGCACGACATGTCTATACCACGCATCACAGTTGTGATAGCCATGTGTAACATGGTAGACCTGGTCAAAATGTCAAAAGCACACACACATATCACAGGCCACAGTCCACATATCAGTGTCCTGCTGTAGGAAAACAAACTAAGAAAAAAGAACTAATAACCAGTGCAGCTTCTTGCACATACATCAGTAATTTTAGACTACCATGTATTATAAGGCACATCTCAAACAGCAGTGTCTGAATTGTCTTCTATGCTGAGTTTGAATGTCATCCCTTTGTATTTATAGGTTTACAGGGGTCTCTTGTTTCCATACCACAAAGAAATATGCATCTATTTTCCAATGTTGCCTATAGTTGCCTCTAAGTGTTAATATCTGCTGAACATTCAACTTTATTTTCTGTAATGCACTGGCTTCCCATACAGGATTGGTTCTTGCTACACACCTTTTGCTTTGTGTGATAGGCTTTGGTTTCCTGATACTAAAACTGGATTGATGGCACATGTTAGTCATATAGGCCCTTGCAAGATTCAAAACTATTACTTTGGCAGCCGGTCCTTGATGCATTAATATGGGGCAGAGGAATAACAAAACTGTTATTTTGGACACATGCTTCGTAGTGAGGACATAATCTTTGGCAATGCGTCCTTGACAGCAATTATTTGTGAAAAGACCATCTATGCCCTGACTGCGATTATTGGTTTTCCCTACACTTAGGACAAGTTAGGACATAAATGTTTGAACCTTAGTTATAGATAGCAGGTATTATTCTTAGATCTGTTGAAGACACTGCTTCCATGGAGTCTCTATAGATGTTCCCTTGACTTATGTCATATATCACTTTTTACAGGTACAGCACTGCCTGTATATTTCATATAGATTTCAGTTTTAATAGGATAATTGTACCCAGGAAGGCCTTTACAAATGTGTCACTGCCTTATAGATGAGTCAATGCCTTTAAATAATGTGTCCCTGCCTTGTAAGTAATTATCTGCTCTTCTGTGACATATACACAACTTTGATTTTGGAATGTCTCACACCCTTCTAAATACTTTCTTTCTTCTACTATTGTTTGGTCAAAAAAATATATTTTGTTTGCTATCTATCATAATTACTATGTTACCTTGTATAGAACTGTTTTGTCTGATAAGTGAACTGTATCTGTAGTTGCAATATTCTGCTTTGTTTTATGTGGAGCTTTTCTCCCCGGGCCTCTACTGAAAATGGACATATATCCAGTTAGACTAGCCCGGTCAACGAATGTAAAATAAAATAAAAAAATAAAAATAAATACATTTTCGCTCAGTTTATTTATTTGTTAAAGGAGTAAGTTAACTCTTCCCTTTCTAGACATTACTTAGGCATAAAGGATAAGAATACAAACAAAATGTATGGACACGTGTAAGTAATTAATCAACCACAATGTTTTTGGGCTTCCACTATGAGTGAGAAAAAGAAAATGCACTGAGGACTGGAATCCACATACTGTATTTGCCGAAAAATCCTGCCAAAAAACACCTTTCTAAGTGTTTTTGAAAGGGGGCAAGCCCCCCTGCACCCAAAATTATATATGCCAACTCCATGGCACACTAACTTGAAAAGGGAGAAATTCACCCAGAAGGAATCACTTCCAACATAACTTGCCCACAGTGATTTCTATGGAGGAGCTCTGCTCATTGACAGGTTGAACCTCAGGCAATTGAAGCTCAAGTGTTTCATATTCATGCACTAGAAGGGTAATGTGGTTTGGGATATTGGAAGAAACTTGTCAAAACCAATACACCAATTGAAACCATGCAAATTCTACAACAGGTCTGGAATGAACCCCACAACTTAGAGCTGCTAGAGAGAAATTCTAACCACGTCCCCACCCTGGTGCTTATTGCTGTACTGAGTCCAATGTAATGTAGAAGAATCATTGTGCCTATGCTGCACTGCAAAGAAATATCAACAGATAGAGATGTGTTGGAAAAATATCAATTATTCAGACTTTTCTTCCAAGCACACTTTCCATACATGTGCTGGAAATTTACAAAGGCCTACTCTTTGCCTACAACAGGGATTATTTGCATCTTGAGGGAAATCTATGTCCTTACTTTTAAGAGCAGACAATTCTGGCCCATTGACATAGCCAGTTGTAGGTACCAGCTGTCCCTGTGGTCAATGGAAGCCCCTGCTCCTGGGGGGGGCTGTCAAACACAGCAATTTACCTTAGTTTGATATTTGTTACATGTTTGCCAAACCAGTAAAACCTAGCAATACAAGAATTACCCTTGACTTAGTTTTTGTGAAAAGAATGCCCACCAGCAGGATTTAACAAATGTCATAGCTAGTGTTAGGCACCAGATGGGGGGGGGCCCAATTATCCCTGCCTATGTGGAGGCCCCCCAAAAGCTGCTGCTGGTTGGTGGAAAATGAGGAGGTTAAAAATGATCATTCATTCATTCTTCTATTACATGCTGTATCTTAAAATCAGTTTTGATATGAGCCTGTTAGGGTAAAGCTAGTCGACAGAGAATGAACATGAGCAAGGTAAGTGTTAGAGATCGGCAGCCCCGAGTGACTGATTTCAGTTCTTAAGTGGGATTTTAAGAAGTGCAGATGCCCCTGATCTTCAGAAATGATTTCCTGTTTCAGGAAGTTTTATAAATAATGGCAGAACACCAGATACTTTAACCCTGAAAAACTATCCTCGAGAATTCTGAGCAAAGCCAAAAATAAATTAAGAAATAAAGGCTCAAAATCAGGAGCACTTTTTAAATATCACTGTAATTCACTTAGAAAAACACATTTTGCATCAAAATGCATTTTCTGAACTATAACAAATATGAAACTCCCATGTATGGCACTATTGATTATAATATTGAATGACTGACCAACACAACAATAGTTTTATAAGTGACAAGGCAGCCGAAGTATAAAACAAAATCAGGGACATTCTGTGAAATCAGGAAAGGTGACAGATTTGCATTACTCTTCAATGAGGAGAATACAAATGACTTATCCCTGCTGTTGTCTGATGACTGTTAAATAGCAGTTACTGATCGGGTGTGGCAGTACTAGTGTCACACAATATACTGTTGCTTGCTGGAATCAGAGTATAACTACTTGTGCTCTGAGTGTTTGTGTGTGTGTGTGTGTGTGTGTGTGTGTGTGTGTGTGTGTGTGTGTGCGCACACACACGTGTGCAGGCATGTGTGTTGGGAGGGTTGCAGTGTACAATAACAAGCCGGCCATAATTTCTTTCCCTCTCTATTATAGTCAGCAGCAGCATTGTCATTATGCTTGTGTGTTGGGGAGGGGGCTTGCAGTGTATTTTAAGAATAAGAAGCTGGCCATAATTTCTTTCACTTATCATCACAAGCATAGAATTTGCACATGACAGGTGGGCTGGCTGTGAAGGTTTGACAAAAAAAAGATGTGTTTAAACGTAACTGCATGCTGCCACATTGGTGAAGTGAGAAGCATTGTTATTTCACTGTGTTTTTCACTGGTTGACTTCTTGACTGCAGCTTTCTTTATTTAGAGGCCGCAAGCCCTGCCTACCTCCTCCCAAAGACAAGCCATAGGTAAACTGACATTCTTCCAATTATCTGAAGACGAGAAAGTAGCGTGTTTGTGTTTGCATTTTGTGATGGACCTGGCTTATTGGGAATAGTGTTAGCATTTGTTTGTGTGTGTATGTAAGGTGTCACAAATTTTTATCGGTGGAAACATACAAAAGTACTGTTTGGGGTAGGAGTAAAAGTGCAGTTAACAAATACTTCTCTGCATCACAGAAGATCCGGACCCTTAAGAAATCTAGAGTTTTTTGGTCCTTACACCCTGGACTGTAGAACTGGATTCTGACATGGACTTAGTGGTGGCCTCTTCCCTCAACGTCACTCATTCTAAAACCAGCCATGCTCACAAAGGTGTATAAAGCAATCTTCTGTACTTACAGAGCTGTGTTTGAAAGGTTGTTGTAGCTTGTGTGGAGGCTGGGGATAATGTTGTTATTCTTTCTTCCTTTAGTTTTCCTCACAACTAAACATCAGAGATGTGCACAGAAAGTCTGTGAATATTGTGATAATTATTTCTTTTACTTCTCTCAGAAAATAAAGCTGCACAAAGAAGGTCAACATAACTTGTATAGCAAAAGTGTGCCATCTACGTGCAACAAGTTGGAATACATTACTGTAGCAAGATAGGCAGTATTCACAGAGGATTTATGTATTTTTTTCAAACATTTGTCTTCTGGGTTTATTCTGAGCTCCAATCTTGTCAGCTTTTAACATTGAGCATAAAGCACAACATATTTCTTCCTTGAAAGGAAAATTATGTCTGTATTTCTTTTCTTACTTATGATTTTACTTCAGGCAAAAACTGAATCATAAGATTAGGAAAATGCACTACAATGCAACTGAGAACATCTATAACCCTATGCCTTCTGGGGGCCAGGTGGACCCATGACCCCCTGTTTAATTAATTTATTTTCTGCATGAATATTATCATGCGTTCTTGGCTAGTTAAGGAGTGTTGAAAGGATGCAAGGAAAAGAAGTAAAGTTAAACAGTCACACCACATTTATTTCCTTAGCCATATTTTTTGTTCAGACCATCACTGAATAAAAAGGTTGTTTAAAAAACTCTAAAATGCAATTCAGAGCATCTAGAAAGCCATGAGTTCTGGAAAAAGTTGCAGAGTAAAGCAAAATATGAAAAAATGAAGAAACAGTAATCCATATGATATGGGGAGCAGTGGAGGATGTGTGCATGGATGTTGAAACAGCGGGTAGTGTGTGCAGGGGCTAGCATGGAGTCTTTCATCTAGGGCACCATTTTGCTTAAGGTTGGCTTCATACATAGTGTTGTAATGTAACATCATTGCAACTAAATGCCAGTCACTGTAAATGTCCTTTTGTGAGGCTGGACAACATGGTGTGATACACAATCCTGTTGTGATGTAAGAACATTGTAGCTACAGTTCTACTCATAAACTTTGCAGCATGAACTAAAAGGCTGCTTAGGAGCAATGCCAGGATAGACTGGTAGAGTCCAGGGGGCTCCAACTGGAATGTTGCTGGGGGCCCACAAAATGCTAATGCCAGCCCTGCCCATTGATTCAGTTCTCACTGACCATTTTCAAGAAAGTTGGTTACTATATAACTGACTATTCAGGCTACTCTGGCTTTTTTTCCTTTCTTATAAACAGAGTAGTAGCCAGGAATGGTTGCTTGCATTTCTGTAACATTTTCTAAAAATTATTGTGCTGCAAAATTCAAAGGTGTGTAAGCGCATCTTAATTGTTAATTTTAATAAGTTTATTTTATGGCAAATTTTATGTCACAAAAATTAAATTATTGAAAAGTTTCCTTTTGGTCTGATGTAATATGTCTGATATACATTTAAATTTTGAAACTGTCTGTTAACTATAACAGGAAATGAAAGCTCACTATTGTATTAAACATAATGTTTCAGAAACACTGCAGTTTTATAAATTAATCATTATTCTGACTCTGCTTGATCCTATCTACAAATGGCCACAAATCATTAATGATTTCAGATTTTCTTACATGTAGGACAAAACCCTTGGATACTCAGCCATATGTTACAGAATGCATACATTAGGTTTGTAGGCATGCAGACCAGGAGGCCATTAAGGAGAAAAGCCCAATTTCTCAATTACCCCAAACTACTGTCTAGTTATGCGACTTACTCAAGGTCCCACAGCAGGCTAATGAAGGTGGAAAGCTTCAACCCTTGCACCCTTGGAACAGGAAGCAGTTTATTAACAAGTTTAGTCCTCTGCACCAACTGCCAAATGTCATCAGTCACAAAATACAAGGAAATGTTACCAGTTAAAATAAACGAATGTCAGTCTGCATTTCTTAAAATTGCTTTTGCTATAACATATGTAATGAAAGCAAAGCATACTGTTTCAGAGAAGGAAATACTGTTACTTTGGACAAAATGTTAAACAATGCAATAAACCTATGATATCTATGTTTACTATTTCTTGGACAGAATGTGTGTCTCATATATGTATGTGTATATATATATATATATATATATATATATATATATATATATATATATATATATATATAAAATGAATGACACAAAATGGTAAGCCTAATGGTTGCATCACTCTAACTGTGCCCTTATAGTACAGAACTATATATATATATATATATATATATATATATATATATATATATATATATGTGTGTGTGTGTGTGTGTGTGTGTGTGTGTGTGTATTATTGAACTTATCTGTTGACCACCCCTTTACCTTCATGTTATATGTACAGTTGAACAGCAACACTGACTGAGACTGGAGAAATACAATGACACTTTTATGAAGAAATATCTAAGAAAGAAGTCTTCTGGATTTATATGGGATTCCATGTCCTTTTCAGAAGTCATTTAAACAATGCTTATGGAAGTTAAATGTTATACAACTTGTTGCAAAGTCAAATGGAAATGTCTCTGAAAGTCCCGCAGTTGGTCTGCATATAGTAGAAAGTATCATCATTCTTTGGTAGACATCAGTAACATTTCTCCAGAATTACACTTGGAGACTTGAGATGCATACTGCACCTAAAGCTGCCTTTCTATTTTTAAGCATTAACACATAGATCAGTTCTGACAATGGATGCATTTTTATCTTGTCAATACCCAAATTTTTGATGGTGTTATCTTTCCAGTAACATAAAATAATACTTTTGTTGATGAGATCTTTCCTCTGACAGAAAATGTATTTTTTACAGAGAACTATATTATGACCTTTTCTTCTGATATAATCATTTCATCAAATATATGTCATAGTTATGGACTGCAAGCCAAACAGTGAAACAAGATGATAAACTCAGAGCTTACCAAACTCATATGCTGTTGCACATTTAATTGGCTGCATAAGCCTGCCTTTGATGTATATGCATAAGAAGCAATACATTAATTGTCCTTTTGCAGTTCCTAGGAAATATTTAAGGGAGACAGACTTGGAAATTTTAAGTTGCATACTGCATTCTATTCCACCACTATGTACTTTCATATAGCTCAACTGTGAAAGTGTGTTGTAGAATCTTTCCTGTAATAAAATATGCCACATTAATTAAGGAATGTAACAAGTTTACCTCTGATGTAATGCCATCTCACTTAAGCTAAGATGCACTCTCTTTCCTTGAATATATGTTGTATGCTTGTCCCTTAGAGATAATGCGTTTGTCAGACTGTCATGATGAAATGACTGTACAATTTAATATTTTATCCCTGTGTATCTTAATCTCCATTTAAGATTAAGGGAGTATGTTAATATCCATTTAAGAGTACTTACCAAACATTTCAAGGTGCTTCATTTGGATGGTGGATTTTTGTACATGCTGCACGTAAGAATGCCATTACACCATAAGGATTTATTAGAAGCTGTGCATTGAACATGGCTATGCTAATGTTCTCTTGTCAGTACAGAGATTTTGGTGGTGGTATATTAAAGGTGAGTAAAAAGATTAGCTTTCTGAAAGAACTTGTATGATTTTTACTTCAGGCATTTTCCCAGCACAATACAGATATCATCTGGTTGTGTATTGCATTTCTCTTCCTTAAGGGAAGCCATATTCCCATGCCTTATAAAATAAATATAGTGCAATTTTGCAGCCCAGCAGATTTTAATGACCATATAGGCCAGCCGGTGCTGCATTCCAACACAGGGTTACTTATTTGAAGTGTTTTAACATTTTATAATAACAAGTTTTAGTCAACATATTTGGCTGTTCAGTAATAAACTGGTTCTGACTTTTAGTATAAAGGATGTGGAAGAACTATTTGAACTTCTGACTGTATTTTGGCATTGTTTTCCTATCTAATCATTTTAGATGTTTAAAATATTACCTGTAGTAAAATAAGAATTTTGCTTTTGAAGCTTTAAACTGAAACAGCAAATTTATGATTGTTATATATAGTTTAGCCCCAAGACAATAAAGGATAGCTATACTTCTATTGAGAAACAAATCTAATAAATGGATTGCAGGTTCTTAGATTATAAATGATGAATAATTGCAGCATGTATGTTGAGATAATGCAATAATAAAAACAAAATTGTGACATTCACATATCACTTCTGTCTCCTTTTCTTCTACAAGGGATCAAAACAGAATTGCCTAGTTTCTTCTTATGCACAACTGTTCTCCCCTAACAGTCCCTTTATCACAGGCTACATTTTTTGATTATCTCAGCAGATAAAAGCTGGGGTGATTTATTTCTTTCCCTGAGTTTTCACCCTCTATATTTAGGCTTCTTAGTAAACTAGGAAAAGCTTTTCTACACTTTCTGACTGTATAATTTGTGACTGACATGAAGAAAGAAAATCTATCTATAGAAATATATTTAGTTTGTTCCATAGATACAGACACCAACTAGAAAAAAAATGCACACTTGCGCGCACGCGCACATACACACACACACACACACACACACACACACACACACACACACACACACACACACACACACACACACACTACCTCTAACAACCCTGATGAATGATAGCTTAACTGTAATCAGGAATGAAAGTAGTTGCTGGTAGCTGTCATGTGCACTAACCCCCCCCCCCACTACCAGAATAAATCTTCTGTGACGTTGTGATTGGATGCAGCTCTGATGATTTGCTATGATCGACAAAAATACATTTTACCTATAATGATGAATATAATCTTGTTTCTCACACATATTGTCCCAAACAGGCAAGGTCAATGATCATTTGACTGCAATCAAGTGACAGTAGTGGTCATTTGCTTTTACACCTAGATCCCTTGCTCACAAATTGATTGGATAGCCCTTTGATAAACATTACCAAGTGGAAAATTCAATTCTTATTATCCTGTGCAATGTATTTTAACTTGTTTAGTACACTTGAGTGGTCACAAACAAACACCACACACGCGCGTGCATGCACACACACACACACACACACACACACACACACACACACACACACACACACACACACACACACACTTCTTGATAATATGGATAATTATTTAATTGTAATCAAGTGATGATAGCTGCCTGCTGCTTTTTCAAGCAGACTGTCCTTCCCTGAATAGCCATTTTAAATTACACCCTTGATAGCTGACACTATCATCAAGTGAAAAATACTCTGCTCATTGTAATGTATTTCATCGTGTTTGATACAGACACATGACTCCTCAAAATCCAGATCCACAATCATTGAATTGTGATAAAGGGATTGTAGTTGTCAGTTACTTTTATACCCACATTGTCCTCTTGACTGCCGTATCACAGAACAGCTATTTTGGACTGGTTCCCTCTCTAGTAATTAATAATTATAGTGATCAAGTGAAAGAAATATTATCAACAATATTTTTCAACTTGTTACACATAAAATAACATGAACACTTTGCCCTGCTACATAGAATCGTTTGCTCAGATTGTCATAATTGTCAGTTTCCTTCACACATACTGATTACACACACACACACACACACACACACACACACACACACACACACACACACACACACACACACACAAACTACTTTTTGTCTAGGTGCACTTCTGATGCTTGAATTTGATTAGATAAAGAAAACATCAGAATTTTGAATGTTCAATCTGCTTGACTATGCTCAGATCTAAAAGGGCCCTTTCCCTTAATGTTTACTTAGAATTTTCAGTCA
Organism: Protopterus annectens; assembly: GCF_019279795.1. Classification (NCBI taxonomy): domain Eukaryota; kingdom Metazoa; phylum Chordata; order Ceratodontiformes; family Protopteridae; genus Protopterus; species Protopterus annectens. Next base: position 914,575,102 of record NC_056725.1, read on the forward strand.
AGTTCCAGGTACTCTCTCATCAAGTATTTATCCCACATAAATAGCATTAACCGGCTAACTGTAATTTACCATCCTTTTTTTCAGACATGCACAGTAAAGAAATAACATTTCAGAGTTGCTGTTGTTTGTCTTTCGGCTTTTTCCGGTTAGGGGGTCGCCACAGCGGAACTCTGGTCTGCTAATGATTGGTAGTTGATTTTTATGTGCCGAGTTACCAGCCCTGACGCACAACCTTCAACGAAGGTATGCCCATTCACGCACGTCTCCACACAGAAGACGCTCTAGCTGAGAATCAAACCGGACAGCGTCTTACTGTGAGGTGACAATGCTACTGCAGCACCACCAGTCTGTGGCATTATTGCTTAATTATATCAAACTTCCAGAATGATATATGCATGTAGTATAGTTAAACGGCTTCTTCCTTTACTTCTTAGTTAACCTGGATGTTTAAAAACAGCCTCGCTTAATAACTATATTGATAGTCAGCACAGACACGTCAGCATACAGTTGGGTAAATATAAGACAGACTTTAGCACAGCATTATATACATGCAGGGCTCATATATCCTATGGCCCTTAGACATTTAGCAGAGCTGCCTAAAGCAAACTTTATTCTGTGGTCCTTGGCTTGAATACTCAGTCACTATATGTATACTTGTTAGAAAAATATGTATTAACATATGTGTGCAATGCTTATTCTAATAAGGGAAGATTAAAACATTTTTATTCTATATGCAGCATTAGTTTTATTTGAGACTGAAAATGTGCTTTTCTGAAATTGTGCTTTCTGACACTGCAAGATGCACTCTGACCTAGTTTGCTAGCACAGCAAAATACATGTTTATGCCTTGGAAATGTACTGGAAAGCAGGTGATTTTCTGCTAGGTCAGGAAATTAAAAGGAGAATAATAATAATTTCTGTAGATCCACTCATTATGGACAATAAGCTCTGTTCATGCTAATGAAAAAGTGCACAAGCTGCAAGAAAGTTAGATACTATAAACAATGAACTGCTTCAGAAATCTGTACTTGCATTGTGCTTGAATTAGCCATAGTACCTAGACTTGTAACATCACATAGCAAGAAAGTTATAATTGACCGGTGGTCATCAAGGCCATCCTGTTTACTGAAAAATCTTTTTTAAACATTGAAGAGTCAGCTAGAAACATGATAAATATCTGTAAAATAACAGAATTATGAACTGGTGATCTGCTACGTCAGTCATAGTGGGCAATGTCTGGAAAGAAAGGTATAATAACTGTGACACTTCCTGATTTAATCAGACAAACTCTGTAACTGCATTTTTTTGTCTCCTTGCGCAAGAATAAAGATACCTGAACTGAACCTTATGCTTTTGGTCTTTTTAAAGTATTTTTCTCTAACATTTTTTGGTCCTTTGGAGCTGGAAACCATCATTTAGCCTGAGATCAGATGGACCAGGTGGCATGAAACTGCGCAGGGAAGATACCACATCGGATCTTCTTCATTGAAAGACCTCCGACTGAATTGTCATGCAAAAGAGGCCAGCCACTTTTCTGATCTACGACTGAAGGCGGGTTCCATTTGAACAGTGAGTGACCAATCGCTGAGGCTCAGGTAAGGTGAATCTACTTTTTTCTGTTTTAGATCAGGGACTTGATTGTATTTGTTCTGTGAGAATTTTTAATTCAGGGACAGAAATATTGCTATCTTGTCATAGATCAGGGAAACAGAATAAGTAGGCAGGTAGTCTGAAGTGACTGTAAACACTTGGTGGTACCACATTAAAAACAAAAGGGTTACGTAACATTTAAAAGGTTAAAACAAAATGGGTAATACGTGCACAAAAACGAAAAGACTCCAAAGCCCACCGTTAACCGAAGACGCAAAATATATGCAATCACAGCGCGCCGATAACATTAAATATTATACTAAATGGGTTAATAAATATGAATTTGATGGGAAACTAGAAAGATCCTCGCTTATCAAACTTATTAGACAGTTAAAAAATTATTCTAAAGGTCGGGTTAAAAAACAGCATAAATTAGGAGTTCCTCAGGCACACAGGTGGATTGAGGAAGCAAACTGAAGAGAACAAAAGAATAAAAATTCAAAAGCAATGTTTCTAGACAAAGAGGATAATAACTTGGTTATAGCATCGGCCCCTCCGCCCACTCCGGTTTCGGTTCCCTTACCAGTTCCCTTACCGGAATATGAAGCAAAAGAACAAACTGACTCACCTCCACGATATCCAGTTGTTCCTATAAGACCACTACCGTTTGTCAGAGATCCTATCGAGACTAGGTCTCAAACACGTAATTTAAAAGGGGATATTGAATTATATTAAACGAATGGAAATTCACAAGCTATGAGTGAAGAAGAGATATGCCCACTCATAGAAGTATCAAATCCTCAGGCAGGACAAGAAGGGCAGAACCCAACTCTCTTAGTATACAGACCGTGGACACTGGAAGACATCCGGAAAGCCACAGAGGGAATTCCCCAGCCAAAAGTTAATTTTAGAAAGTTCTTAGAAGACTTACAGGGCATGAGATTAAGTTATCACTTAAACGGAGAGGAAGTAGAAAAAGTAGTCAGACAAATAGTATGTCCAGATTGGCACATGATCAGTGGCAACTGGAATCCCCGTGATGCTGAACTTAGACCCCTCCTACATAGCAGCGCAGAACTAGACAACAGAGTGAAAGGCCTGACAGACCGAATTTCTGAGAAATGGAAGCCTAGGGCAGACTGGACTTGCATTAATCAATGCATCCAACAAGAAAGTGAAACTGTTGATAGATATTTTTCCAGATTATTGGAATGTTTTAACAATCACTGTGGAATGCAAGTGCCTGAAGATCAGACACAAGATTCCCCATATGAGCAGCAGTTAAAGAATGCATTTTTGAAAGGCAGTATTGCACCCATAAGTAGTTTCATTACTAAACATATGGTAGACCATCATACAAGCAGATTACAATCACTGCTTGAATATGCTAGACATGCCGAAAGGCATTTTAACAACAAAAAGAAAAAGAAAGCCCAAGTATTTGCTGTAGAAGATGGAGAAGTTTATTTAGTACAGTCCGGACAAAAGGGCAAAAAGAATGCCCAGGGAAATAAACAATCTGATCAGCGATCAGAGGACTTTGAAGGGAGAAAGAAAAGAGGTGAGTGCTTCAAATGCGGGAAAAAAGGACACATGGCAAGGGATTGCAGGAAAAATAAGAAGGCAGTAGTGGAAGACAAAAACGATGAGGGTGAGGATTGACTATATGAAAGTCAGGAATCACTAGATAGGAATAATAGAGAAAAGACAAATGAGAATGTGATAGAAGGAGCAGAGAATGTGATAGTAGAGTAAGTGCAGGAAGCTACTGAAGAAAATGAAATATTAGACCTAGCCTTGCTGAGTTTAGAACTCTATTTGGCTGACACAAAACCAGAAGGGACACTCCTGGTAGAAGGGAGGGAAGTCACATTTTTGTGTGATTCAGGAGCATCGTGAACCCTGGTACACCCCTCCAAACTACCAGAAAATTCAGAATCACATGACTTTGTACTAGTAAAATCAGCTAATGGACAGCTGTATCAGGAGCCTCTCTCCCATAACATTACAATAACAGATCCTGTTTCAGGATTAACCCAGAAAAGCAAAATTGTTGTTTCTGCAAAATGTCCAGTGAACCTTTTGGGCAGAGATCTTATGCAACTATTAGGCATAGCAGTAGTTCCAACCATGCAGGGTATGGAAGCACAGCGACAGACCAATACATTTGCAGTGCAAACGGAAGGTGAGACATTTTACTGGTACAGCCAGGACTTAGTTACAACTGGCCCTGGAGCAGTAACTGAAGAGCTAATGAATGTAGCTATCAGTAAGTTCCCCTCCCTTTGCATTGACATACAACACCTGTCGCACTGTACTCTGTATTATTGTAATACACCAGGACCTGACAAAGAATATGAACAAGAATTGTTTAAAAATCATGCAAACAGATTAGTACTGTATAATTTGTACTGGGACACGAAAGGGAACAGTGTAGTTAGCTGTTCATTACCCCAGGAGTTCTTTTCACTTTACAAATCAAATCTAATACCGTATGTTAGTTTAACTAAAGAGGCAGATTTAAAATGGATAGACCTAGGAGAAAAACTCACAAAATGGGAAAAACAGACAGAATCAGAATTGTCAGAACAGGGAATACAAAGACAGAAACTGAACTGGATAACACAAACACATCCAGCTGTACACTTGCAGTCCAGCAAAGACAGCTGAGGAGCCCTCTTGTTAGAAGAGGAAGAAAAAGCTTTGTTAGACATACCAGAAACGCTCTGGTCAACAGGAAAATCAGACGTAGGACTTATTTGCACAGCAGGACCAGTTACTATCATGTGAAAGTCAGCATTCAGACCACAAAAGAGACAGTACCTCTTGAGAAAAGATGCAGAGGCAGGTATTAAACCTATCATAGCAGCTTTGCTTAAGAAGGGAATACTGGTGGAATCTCCCGATTCACCATGTAACACACCCTTATTCCCAGTTAAAAAAGCAAACGGAGAATGGCGTATGGTCCAAGATTTACAAGCTGTAAATGACGCAGTAATACCAAGAGCACCTATGGTGCCAGATCCACATACCTTGTTGAATGATTTAAAACTTCAACAGAAGTACTTTTCTGTGGTAGATATCAGCAATGCATTTTTTTCGATACCGATACACCCTGACAGCCAGTATTGGTTTGCATTTACATTTCAGGGGAAGCAGTATACATATACGCGACTACCACAGGGTTATAGTGAAAGTCCAACAATATTCTCACAAGAGATGGCAAGTAATTTAGTGGGATTTATCCCATCGAAAGGTAGTCAAATTTTTCTTTATGTTGATGACATCCTGCTGGCCGCCCCTACCCAGCAAGATTGTAGGGAAAATACTATAGCATTATTAAAATTCCTAGCAGTTGAAGGACACAAAGTAAGCAAAAATAAATTACAGCTTTGGAGAAAACAAGTGAAATACCTTGGGTATGTAATATCCAAAGATGGCAGAACATTAGATGAGGACAGGAAAGTAGCGATCTTACAAGCACCAAAACCCACAACCAAGAAGGAAATGATGTCCTTCCTGGGTACGACTAATTTTTGTCGGAGCTGGATCCCAAACTATGCTTTGGAACCTGCACCTTTAACCAACCTGATTTTTAAGAAGCCCATGGCAGCACACTATTTAATACAATGGACACCAGAAGCAGAATTAACTTTCTGCAAGCTAAAACAATTAATAGCATCATCATTAGTTTTAGGATTACCAAATTATCACAAACGTTTTTTCCAAACTGTAGATTGCAAGCAAGGTTATATGACATCAGTATTGACTCAACAGCATGGGGACAAACAACGCCCCATTGCTTATTATTCATCACAAATGGACCCAGTGATGCGGTCTCTATCCCACTGTGTACAAGCAGTAGTTGCAGCTGCAATGGCAGTGCAGGCTTCAGCCTCAGTAGTGTTATTCCATCCTCTCACATTGAGAGTGCCTCATGCAGTCGCAATCATTTTACTGCAAGAAAAAGTAGCATATCTTTCCCTGCTAGGCATCTTTCTTGTATGACTATATTGCTGAGCCAACCTCACATGACAATTGAACGATGTACTACTTTGAATCCGTCTACCTTGCTCCCAACTCCTGTGGATGGCACACCCCATAACTGCCTGCAAGTAATTGAGCAAAAGACACTGCCCAGAAAAGATCTCATGTATGTTCCCTTGGATGATGCCGAGGTGACATATTACGTGGATGGCTCATGTAAAAGGAGTCCTACAGGACAGAACCTAACAAGTTATGCAGTAGTTTCTGATACTGAGATTGTAGAAGTGAAACCTCTACCACATAACTTATCTGCACAAGCAGCAGAGTTGATTGCCTTGACACGGGCATGTACCTTAGCAAAGGGTAAAAGCGTAAACATTTTTACAGACAGCCAGTATGCTTTTTCTACTGTACATGTTTTTGCACAACAGTGGAAGAATCGAGGAATGGTGACATCTACTGGCAAACCGATTAACCATGCACAGTTTATTTTAGATTTGTTAGATTCCATTCAATTGCCTCAGAAAGTAACTCTTTGTAAATGCATAGCTCATACAAAACAACAAGATAGGATTTCAAAAGGCAATGCGAGCTGACACAGCTGCAAAGCAAGCAGCCTCAGAAGCATTTCTTTTGAACGAGGAATTACAACCTTCTGAGATTTTAGACTTAGAAATGTTGAAAACAATGCAGACACTTACTACACAGGCTGAAAAACAAAAATGGAAAAGACGAGGAGCAATTCTCAAGGAAGGGCTGTACATCTCCAAAGAGGGAAAACCAATATTACCATCTGATTTATTTAGATATGCAGCTTTGTTGAGCCATGGGCAGAGCCATGTCTCAACAGGGGGGATGGTACAGTTAGTAAATTGGGTGTTCGCTACGTATGGGTTTTCAAACTACACTAAAAAATTTGCCTGTCATGTCACACTTGTAATAAACATCATGCACAAGGGGCATTAAAGCCCAGGCAAGGGAGTTTCCCTACACCACCGTATCTGTTTCATACCATCTGTATGGATTTCATAGAATTGAACAAATGTGAAAACAAAAAGTTCTGCCTTGTCATTGTGGATATGTTCTCCAAATGGGTGGAGGCCTTTCGACTAGTAAACCAGATGCAGCCACTGTTGCAAAGACCCTAGTTAAAGAGATTATTCCTAGATTTGGCATACTGGAAAGGATCTACAGTGACAATGGTACACATTTCGTTAACCAAACTATACAACAGCTAAGTCAGTATTTTGGGATTTCTTTAAAACATTACTGTGCATATCACCCTCAATCTGCAGGGTTGGTAGAAAGGCACAATGGAGTTTTAAAGAATAAGCTTAAGAAGCTTATAGCAGAAACACAGAAGAATTGGGTGTACTGTTTGCCCCGGCACTGCTGAGCATGAGAACTGTTCCGAATGCAAAAGGATTGACACCTTTCGAAAAGATTTTTGGAAGAGCTTATTATATACCTCAGTGGAAATCTCTCATGCCTGCAGACCAGGAAGCAGATTGGACACTTGCAAATTACATGAGGAATATGCTAAATAACAAACATCTTTTACAGTTTAATTCTGTTTCAGATAAAGACCAAACTGACCCCTCTGAAGTAGCAGTAGCCCCAGGCGCTTGGGTCTGGGTGAAGACAATCAAAAAGAAGAATTGGACAACACCAAAGTGGGAAGGTCCGTATCAAGTACTGCTGAGCACGCCCACAGCAGTCAAGATTGCGGAACGTTCATCTTGGATTCATTTGACACACTGTAAACTAGTCAAAAACTTTGAACTTGATAAAACTCTTGCTAACACACAGCAGCAGTAAAATGACAACAAGACCTAGAGACAATAGGAATACTGAACGATTTCAGCAGTGTTGCATAATCATCTTAATAACTGCATTAGTGACAATGTTCTTTTTGCTGTGGCTTTTGCTGTGGCCTTTCTTTTCTTCAGCCACACCAGCTAGACTGAACAAACATGATTTAACACTCATAGACTGGCATCCGAATTTTAACACTTACCAAGCAATCAAATATGTGTATGCTGAGACTTTTAATATTTCAAATTGTTGGATTTGCACAGCTATACCAACAGCATACGGGGGATTATTGATGGCTGCTATCCCCCTAGGGGTCAATGAGACCTGGGAAAACTTGATTTTTGAGACTACACCTGTGAAATCCAGAGACAAAATTGCATTATTTCTGCCTGTTACACAAACAGGAATTGTATGCTTTTTTAAGAATGACACTATTCAAGTAGGTTGGAGTAGATGTAATGTGACTGTTTCTTATAAATGTTATATTAAACCTAAAAATGCTAAAAATACAGAAACAATTTGTGATGCAGATTATGACTCATACTTTGAGTCCTTGCATAAAACTGTCAGTGATATACAACATAATCCTGTTCTTTTAAAGCAACTATCTATTATAGATAAGAAAATGTTTCATGCAGGGACGGTGTATATCAATACTAAGGTAGAAAACTGTTATTTCATATGTGGGAAAAAGGCATACAAATGGTTGCCTGAGAATTGGTCTGGCAGTTGTTTTTTGGGTTACCTGATCCTGGCCATACGACACACTACAGCTTTGCCTCATGGGAGAATTCGAAATGTCAGAGATGTCGCAAAGAAACCTGACAATCCAATCAAGAAACCTGAGAATCCAGTGGGACAGATCGTAGCAGGCTGGAGGAACCATAACTCCGTGAAAGACAAAAGTAAACTGGCACACATGGACTTGTGTGACACTATCATATCCTGGGCTGGCATAGCCCCTGCATATGGTGCAGTTAAATCAATTTGGGAACTGAGAAAGCTATCCAAACTTCTCGAGGTCATGAGCAATGCAACTTTTTCTGCTCTTGAATTAATGACTGATGAACTGAATGCAATGAGAACTGTGGTGCTTCAAAACCGCATGGCTCTTAACTTCACCCTAGTGGCGAGAGGTGGTACGTGTGCTTTAATCAAAGACGAGTGCTGTTTGTTCTTTCCCGACAATAAGCACAAAATTAATGACCATTTGGAAGTGATCCAACAAGTGTCAGACATTACCAGGCTAGGCCCAAACCCACTGACGGACTTTTTCCAGAATTTGTTCGAGGGGTGGGGTTCCATCCTAATGAACATCCTGATTGCCATTTGTGTGGGATTACTATTGTTAGGAGCATGCATTTGCTGTGGAATTCCCTGCATGAAAAAATTAATCAAAGATTTTATAGACATGTCAGTTTCTGAGACTTTGTATCAAATTACTAAAATTGAAGAACTGTTGAAAAAGGAAACACTTTCATAAGTTTAAACTGAATGAATCTCTTAGCTGCAAATCCTCAAAGGAAGAGGTTAGGAGAAGAAACAAACTGTTTATGCTTTTGAAATAGAATAAAAAGGATTAACAGGGGGAAAATGTTAGAAAAATATGTATTAACATATGTGTGCAATGCTTATTCTAATAAGGGAAGATTAACACGTTTTTATTCTATATGCAGCATTAGTTTTATTTGAGATTGAAAATGTGCTTTTCAGAAATTGTGCTTTCTGACACTGCAAGATGCACTCTGACCTAGTTTGCTAGCACAGCAAAATACATGTTTATGCCTTGGAAATGTACTGGAAAGCAGGTGATTTTCTGCTAGGTCAGGAAATTAAAAGGAGAATAATAATAATTTCTGTAGATCCATTCATTATGGACAATAAGCTCTGTTCGAGTTGATGAAAAAGTGCACAAGCTGCAAGATAGTTAGATATAACGAACAATAAACTGCTTCAGAAATCTGTACTTGCATTGTGCTTAAATTAGCCATAGTACCTAGACTTGTAACATTACATAGCAAGAAAGTTATAATTGACCAGTGGTCATCAAGGCCATCCTGTTTACTGAAAAATCTTTTTTAAACTTTGAAGAGTCAGCTAAAAACATGAGAAATATCTGTAAAATAACAGAATTATGAACTGGTGATCTGCTACATCAGTCGTAGTGGGCAATGTCTTGAAAGAAAGGTATAATAACTGTGACACTTCCTGATTTAATCAGACAAACTCTGTAACTGCATTTTTTTGTCTCCTTGTGCAAGAATAAAGATACCTGAACTGAACCTTATGCTTTTGGTCTTTTTAAAGTATTTTTCTCTAATAATATCGTATGACCCTTAGTAAGTCACTTATTCGGTGAGTACTTCCACATCATCCCTGAAAAGATGTACTTTTCCTGGGGGGTGTCCAGCTAAGAAAGAGATTGAAATTAAATTAAATCCAGACAAAAGTATCTCCTTATACATATCACATTCATTGTTTGATACTTGCCTTATTCCTTACATCATTCATCTGTCAAAGCACTTAATCAAGATAATCTGTTTCCCACTTAATATAGCACTTATGTGCAGTAGTAATATGGAACCTAATCCATGTCAGTGTAAACAGACTCTTTCTAATTAGGACCTGGCAGAGGATATCTTACAATACAAAAGGTCAACTAAGGGTCTTATATCCATCAATAATCATATACAGATGAAATTACAACATTCAAGCTGCTTTCCCTTAACACCTTCAGTATCTCACCAAAAATGCTGAATCCCAGAATGGTTATTCTTCATTCATCCTCATGTTCGACTTCTGCTAGAAATCTAGCCTAGATCCTGTATATTAAATTTTAAGATAACTTTTCCTGGCTATCCTAGGGAAAGACAACGCATCAAAGAGAGCAAATAGATTTGCAGTCTTTTAGAATGTGGTGCTCTCAGCTAAACTGAATGAAAAATAGCTTCGTGAAATTTATGGCACTGAGAATGATATTGTTAAAATGCACTTTGAAGAAGAAAACAAATTATTTTATTCTGCATAGATCTCAGGCCTGATAACTGTAGGCACTAATTGGTGTTAAGCTTGTCAAGACTGGTGAGCACTTATAGGCTGATTTGGTTAAACTAGTAGACTTCAACATACCAGATAGCAGGGTAGTTTAACTGCTAGCAAAAGCATAATCCTATGATATTATCAGCTGGTTGACCCATGTACACTTTGTTTGCTTGTTTGTTTGTTTGTTTGATTGTTTGTTTGCTTGTTAATGAGAGTAGAACAAAGAGACACATGGACAAAGTTCAGGTTCAGCCAAGTTAGTTAGAGAGATCAGTAGTTAAGAATACAGTGATATTCTTTACAAAGAACATTTAGACAAGTAAACTTACTATATACACTAGGTTTATTAGTGTATATAATAAAATCCGACATGCACTGTAGCTATTGACAACACATATACAGATCGAATATATACAGTATTTGAAATTAGTGCTAGGGTTCATGAGAATAGTGGGGACAGAGGTGTGAAGAAAAGATTAGGAAAGAAAATAGATGGAAACAGATAACCTGAGTGAATTAATAATGAATGAGGGGAGAATAGGTGATTGAGGTTGTAATAAGTACGTTATTGGAGCATAATAATGGGTGTAGTATAGTAAAGAATATCAGTAGCATAATAATGGGTGTAGTATAGTAAAGAATATCAGTAGCATAATAATGGGTGTAGTATAGTAAAGAATATCAGTAGCATAATAATGGGTGTAGTATAGTAAAGAATATCAGTAGCATAATAATGGGTGTAGTATAGTAAAGAATATCAGTAGCATAATAATGGGTGTAGTACAGTAAAGAATATCAGTAGCATAATAATGGGTGTAGTATAGTAAAGAATATCAGTAGCATAATGATGGGTGTAGTATAGTAAAGAATATCAGTAGCATAATGATGGGTGTAGTATAGTAAAGGATATCAGTAGCATAATGATGGGTGTAGTATAGTAAAGAATATCAGTAGCATAATAATGGGTGTAGTATAGTAAAGAATATCAGTAGCATAATGATGGGTGTAGTATAGCAAAGAATATCAGTAGCATAATAATGGGTGTAGTATAGTGTAAGCAAAGTGCAGCGTGTTTGCGTGTCACTGCCCTACGTCGAGCGTAGCTTACACATCAAAATCATTCAAATAGAGAAAAACATGCGGAATCAACATAAACATCAATAGTGTAGTGTTTAGAGCATCTGCCTAATGAACAGGCATTCACGGTTAGAGTCCAACAATAACACATATCATTTTCCATGTGGAATGAATGTCATTTTGCTGTAAAACCGACATAAGAGTATCGCATGAGATGTTTAGCTAAATGTCATTCAATCAAAGTGGTACTGCCATAATGAATAAGGCACTAGTAAGCAGGTGTAAGCACAATTAAGCAGCAGTAAACATATATAGGTACCAGTAAGCAAGTCTGAGTGCGCTTGTGCGGGTGTAAGCAGTGCCCAGCATAGGAAATGCATATAAGTATGTACAGATATATATATATATATATATATATATATATATATATATATATATATATATATATATATATATATATATATATATATGATGAATGAACGTCGTAACAATAAAGCATACAAAAGGAATGAGAAGGGAATCAACAGCAACCCCAGTATTACATAGTGCTGTTAACGTATGTCATATCAAGCTGGGCAGGAGTGAGCAAAGCACTGCTAGTCACACCATAGGCAGGATATCACCAGTGGGAGTAACATTGTTAATCTGCTAAGTGGTGGGACTACCCAAAAATTAATAGGATGTTTGGCCATCCAACCATTACAAAAGTAAGGGCAGGTATGTTCTAGGACTAAATGGTGGGAGAGCCTGAGAATACATGGGTTGGGACACCATACGTGTAGGGCCCCTAATGCTCGGGAGAAGGCAATGTGTAGAGGTGTATCATGGCTGCGATAGCAGCTGGACAATGGATGGTATGCGTGTATGTTGAACTCGGGTGGGGTGGAGGAACTATGGGTATGAAATTATGGATCCCGGTGTGTCAGGGTTGGATGGGCTGGTTCTAATTGGACAGCCTCATGGAGGTCAGTGAGTTCATTATAAGTATATATGCATAAACGCATGCATACATCTATATGTAGAAGTACATTCTCTGTAACACATTCATTCCATTTGCAGACATAAATAACGTGAATGTGCCCTTACAAACTTCGACAGTAGATAGAATAATAGGTTGTGCATAAGAGGGAAGGGACAAAACTGCTAAAATGCAGAAGTGTGTACAATGTCCTTAGTCAGTGCTGTGCTGAAAAAATCAAACATGAGGACTTTCTCACACATGGAATCATTCCTGTGATCTGCCTGTTACGGCAACGCCAATTACTAAACCGGTCTATTTGTAAAAGAATTACGCCGAACTCGTACATAATTAGGCTCTCATGTGTAACGTGTGCATTACCACATAGTCATACTTATTAATTTATTGTAGTGTCATGTTAATGGGAGTAAGGATGTAATGAAGTATAGAGTCTAATCTTGAAATAAGGACATGCATGCCCCATGTGGGATAACCCAAAAATTGTGAATAGTGTCCTTTTGGTTGCTCATGTCACCAATGTTTGTGGACTAAAAGTTTGGGATTTCTGAGGATACATGGAGTGAGTCAACCGATGGGATGGGTCTACAGGAGTAGGGAGTGGCCAATGTGCAGTGGTGTGGATACACTGCAAATCCAACTGGAGAAAGGATGACTGCAGTGTTAGTGAGGTGTTGGGGTGGGTGTTTGGGGAACCAGGAGTCATGGGTATATGGGTATATATGCAAATGAAGCAGCAAAGCAATAGCGTATTGGCTAGAGCAGCTGCCTAATGAACAGACATTCCCGTTCTAAATCTCACTGCAGCACATACCATTTTCCGTTGGTAATCTGTACATGAACATATTTCGACATCTGTCCGCTGTATAACCTGCAAAATAACAATTAAAAGTGAACTGGAGTGAAGTGTCATAATGAATAAGGCACTAGTAAGCAGGTTTAAGCATATATAAACACCAGTAAGAGTGTGTAAGTGCGTTTCAGTGGGCTATGCATTGCTTTACAGACACACATACATATATATATATATATATATATATATATATATATATATATATATATATATATATATATATATATATATATATATATATATATATATATATATATATATATATATATATATATATATATATATATATATATATATATATATATATATATATATATATATATATATATATATATATATATATATATATATATATATATATATATATATATATATATATATATATATATATATATATATATATATATATATATATATATATATATATATATATATATATATATATATATATATATATATATATATATATATATATATATATATATATATATATATATATATATATATATATATATATATATATATATATATATATATATATATATATATATATATGTATATATATATATATATATATATATATATATATATATATATATATATATATATATATGGTTGCAATAGATATATATATACATATATATATATGTGTGTGTGTGTGTGTGTGTGTGTGTGTGTGTGTGCGTAGATATACACAGGTATACAGCTATGATAGGAAACAGCACACAAGAATGACATATGTTCACAGGCTATGCCAGTGGAAGTGAGGGGCCCAAGCAAGAAACATGAAACACGTAGCATGACCTTCCACCCCCCCCCAGCCGGACACAGGAAACATATACGCAAACCCGCAAACAATGTAAATAGTCCACTGCTCCCCAGACCACAGGCAGGATACAACCGGGGGGATGTGCAGTGCACCCGTGAAATCTTATCTTGGAACACAGACAGGAGCGTCCCTTGCGGGACACCCCAAAAATTGACATAAGACCAAAACAAGGTGATATGCCGACCATTCTGGCTGGGGTGTGTACATACCCAGAATACAAGGGTGGGAAAGCCTGATGACCCATGGGTCGAGACAATGTATGACATGGGTCCCGTGAAGTGTAGAATGGGCAGCGTGTGGTGGTGTGTTCAGACTCAACCAGGACCCAGAGTAAGGATGGGTGTTGTAGAGGAGGTGCGGGTGGGGAAACTATAGGTAGCTAGTTATGGGTCTAGGTGTGCAGGTGTTGGCTGATGTGGGCCTATATGGACAGCCCCAGGGATGTAAGCAAAAGTGTTCATTGGGCAGAGATGTCGCTCAATGAGCGAGCAGCCACACCCACTATGAGTCCCACTGCAGCAAAGTGTAATCTACATGGCAAGGAACTGAATAGCCAGATGTAGATGTATATATGTAGAGGTATGTTTGTGTATATATACCCATAGCAACATAGAGATATTCCTCTCCTTCTCCATAGTACAAATGTATACATACAGAGACAGAATACATATACATACCCACATATAGATATATACATATGCCGATACCCATAGACCCATATGTCGTTAGATATATATAGACAGCAATATATAAATATATACATGTATGCATGCATACATATGCAGATATATCTGTATATAGTAATGTATGTATATATATATATATATATATATATATATATATATATATATATATATATATATATATATATATGTGACTGCAAATATGCACATGTATATAGCTAGGATATGATACAGCAGTTATGAATTACATATGCTCACAGGCTGTGCATATGGGAGTGAGGGGTCCAATCAATAAACCTGTAATACGTAGCATCTACTCCCTCCAGCTAGGCCAGTGAGACGTACAGACACACAATAAAAGTAAACACACCACTGCTTCCCAGACCACCGGTAGGATACTACCAGTGGGAGAGACCCCCCAGGTCTAATCTTGAAACAAAGACATCAATGTCCCTTGTGGGACACTCCAAAAATTACTGATCTTCGGAGTCAGTCCCTGTAATGATTCATCAAACCAGGCTGTAGACGTACGTGGACCAGTAGGTTGTGCAAGCCTGATAACCCATGGGCCGACACAATGTATGACATGTGTCCTGACACAAGGAGAGTGGGCAGTGTGTAGTGGTGTGTTTATACCCCACCTGCACCCACAGTAAGGATGAGTGCTGTAGAGGAGGGGAAGATGGGGGAACTTTGGGTATGCAATTATGGGCCTAGGCATGCAGGTGTTGGCTGGTGCAGTCATATTAGGACCGCCCTGGGGATGTAAGTAATATTTCAAAATGGGCATAGCTTATGTCCATACCTCTCAACCCCTAAGAGCAAATCCACTGGACAGGACATAAACCGCTGGGGGAACAAATAGGGACCATACCTCTCAACTATCCCTGATTTCCAGGGATGTCCCTGATTTTGACTCAGATTCTAACTCTGTCCCACTTAATCCCTCCTAAAACTAGTGACTTTTGGAGGAAAGGTGGTGAATTACACGTAATGATTAATGACAACAATTAAGAGTTATAAACTTCATTTACCTCAGAAAATGTGTATTAATTCATATGCTCTCAGTCTGTCAATGTGTCATGTTAACAGCACTAATATTTTAAATGTGTCCCTGATTGTTCCTGATGTTGTCCTGACTTGTCCCTGATTCAGCTGATATTTGTCCACAATTGTTTGAGAGGTCTGATAGGGACAGAAACCACATATTCTACTTACAACCTTAGTAAGATGATAGAATAATAGGTATGCAGTAGCATGACTTGGCTGAAGGATGTGGGTTCCAAAACCCAATTACTTGTTTGTATTGAATGGTGTAATTTCCCATGTATTAGCAAGACAAGTGCAGATTGTAAGAGGAACACACCAATAGTATGAATCAAACCCTGGACAGGCCGCGGATTCTGTACATTTGAGCGGCATGCTTACGCCTAATGTGCAGCCATTCCCGATACTGTAGGCATGTAATCCGATGTAATAGGCATCATAAGGTACTATCATAGTCCTCACTCCCACCCGGGGTGTGAGTGTCAGATGCAAACACCAAATGCAGTGCATTTGCAAGTGTGGGAGCAAGCGGATGTAAGCCTGTTTGGCTGTTGGTATGCGAGTATCACACTGGTGAAGTAATGTAGAGGCTAACTGAGTGTAAGAAACTGTAACTGGAGGTTAGCATTGCTTAGCTCCATGCAAACCCATGCACACCCATTCACAACTGCTTTAAAGTCCCTTAATCACTCAATATCCAACAGCCTTGTTCTGCCCAGCAACAAACTAAATGGCCTCTGCAAGGCTCGAAACTAGGACCCTACACACCACTACCAATGTGATTCACCACTAAGCCATGGCAGATATACAGATATCAGATGTTATCACAAACATATCATCCAGCACAGTCATTCAGCAGTATAGGAAATGTATTCCATCATGTAGATTTATGTGTGTGTGTTTATGTTCAGATATAGATACATACATATATATAGATATATCAAGAACATCCCATGTGACAACAAAGCGTTAAAAAGGAATGAAAAGGGAAACACTAGCAACGCCTGTATTATGTAGTGGTGTTGTTCTATGTAATATCAAGACTCCCTCAGACAGACATGTGTCATTAATACATGCAAACATTTGTACATTGGCCAAATACATCACTCTGTGCATTATATTTACATTACTACAACAGTTTCTGTCCAATCATTATGTGAAAACAGTACTCTTGCAAGGTGCTGTATGCAACATCATCATGAAAAAGATAAATGGGGTAACCATAGATGGACCGGTAGTGTCGTGTGTACAGTGGGGTCATCTGCATCACGTGTACATGGAACCTTTAGGAGTCATGTGCATACCAGGCTTGTGTGCCTGAGAGACAGGAGTGAGGACAACTGGAGCATGTTGTGATGCAAATTAAAAAGGTTACATGTGTCCAGTGGACATGTGTGTGAAATGGACAGCTATGTATGGAGCAAATGTTGTTCTAGGAACAGATTGGCCTTTTATTTCTGTAGGGTGAGAGTGGGGGAAGGAGAGTAGGTATGCTCGTGGAGGATAGGTTGGGAAGGATGACAGACAAGACAGCATACAGGGTCAGTATATGACACATGTGGGGGATACATCTTGGATGGGGAGGGGTGTTCGACAGTCACAAGCCCATGAGCTCCCAGATGGAAACAGTGTTACTGAGGTCTCCACCCATAGGCAGCCACCACTGCACCAAAACAGCCGCAAATGTGGCTGTGCTGGGGGCTGTCTAGGAGGGGCAGGCTCACCCTCTAAATGTGACACTCTGCCCACAAGCTGGCATATCTGGTGTCGAAACCCCTTATTGAGCCCCCTACGCACCACATCCGGGACTCTATGACAGCGGACAAGTTCCTGTCCGGACCTGTTCCTAAAGGAGACAAGCCCCTTCGTCAGTGGCTGTTCCACCAGAAGGTGGTGCAGAGCCAACAGAGGTGGAGGTCCAAGGCTGGGCCCCAGATCTGGTGGTGCACAGTGCCATGGCCAGCTGAAGTGGGACAGGATGTTCCGCCGGCACCTCCAATCCCATACAGCCTAAGGTGTTGCAGTTTTAACACATATATGGCTTAGTAATAGTCAATAGCATTCAGGATTACTTATAACAGCATGCATAGATATGACCGTCAACCCAACACAACAGATGGCATACATTTGCAGAGGGAGCACAACACATGCATGTATACTGCATGACATCTGTACAAAGTGTAGAAGACTTGTGACTGCAGCTATGAACAGTGGCCCATTATTGACATGTCACTGTGAGAACTTTATACAGTGACTGTCATACCACTGTTTCATGTGACATATGTCCCACTTGCAACTATCTTATTCAGTCCTAATTGACAGGGATGCAATGGCAGAAATTCTCATCACTATCACCATGTACTGACTGCAATCCTCACACTATGCTTCTGCAGTTCACAGATGTGTGTTCAGTGAGAAACACAAGAAACAAATTGTTCCACACACTAACCAGTCCACAGATGGCCCAACAGATGGGGGTTCCCTCACAAACAGAGCATGTCTTGTTAGTTTTAAAACATACAGAATAGCCATTACCACACACAACTTGTTAAACTGGAAGTAGTCTCAATGAAGCATAGCTACACTTACATGCTGCAGTCATGTCTGGCACATCACCCTCCTGTCTTTAGGCTATTTTCCACTGTGTATGTTGTTTGAGGAATATCCAGATATAATCTGTGATGCTGTTTACCAAACACCAGATCCAGGTTCCACTCACAGCGACTGTCATGGGCAAACACCAACATGATGTTCCTAGATATTGTACTGTGTTTCCATGTGATTCACTATGTGAACATCACCACAGCTGTTCCACATGCAATCAGCTAGAGGAGGACTGCAATAAGTGCAGAGGCCATCACCTGATCATGACCATCACTTAAAAAAACACAAGCTGCTGCTGAGCAGGTGTACAACTCCGCATCCACCAGAGAGTGTGTGGGAGGGACAGACAGAGGCAAGACTAAAACCTAAACATCATCTGTCACACACCTACCAGTACAGGGGTTCAAACCCCTGACTGCCTAGCCATTACTATTACAACTGCATGCAGTTAATCCACGTGCCACATAGCTGACATGTTGGTGTGCTGTAAGAACATATATGTGTGCTGGTGAGCGACATCTGCAACAGAGATATAGTAGACATACATTAGGTGTAGCACACATGGCTGTCCACATGAACGGATGTCATTGTCAACACAACCACACTCTCTAAGGGACTCAGACACATTGCCACACTTTGCCAGGGTCACAAACACACTTCCTAACTAGTTAGTTTGTCACACTGCAGTAATGCACAGGTACTACATGCACCACAGGGGATATCCTGAGGTTCTATGAGCGAGGGCAGGTGAACGTGTCAGACATCAGTCGGTATACCAATGGGAGTTATAATGGGTGTGACTGTAGTTGGGAGCATCATACCCCACATGCAGACACAAGGTGCCAGAACTGTCATGCATGTGTGCATTGCTTCATGGGTATTTAGTGGTTGGCTGTGCAAGATGGCTGTACAAGGCTGGGTGAGAGATAATCCTTGGCATGATAATGTTTGCCAGATGCCTATGCTGCACCATTGGATAATATCATGTGTGTGTGTTAGGGCCTGTGATATCAATGGGCATGTGTGGTTGTTATGCGTGTGTGTGTTGAGTTGCCCTACATTTGTTTCTGGTGTGTGAGTGTATGCATGCACACAGGTCTGGCATGTTGCCGGCCTACACAGGGGTATTATTGACAGTTGCAGACTGTACAAGGCAGGTTTCACAGTTCACGGTGTCCGGCCACAGCCATGTGACCTGCACCTGCAAGGGGTTGCATGGGCACTACCAGGCAGAGGTCCAGATAGGATACTGTCTGATGACACATGTTCACTGGAATTGTGTCCCTGTTGGGACCATCCAGGACCACGTGCACATGGCCTGCTGTGTCCTGGGGTGGACTGCACAGCACTAGCTGCACTGCTGCTGCTACCGCCACTATGGGAATGGGCATGTGCAGTAGCATGTTTACGTAGACCTTCAAAAAGTGATGCAGCTGACCTACGTCCACATGCCTGACTCTTCACTCCCACCAGATGTTCCAGCACAGACATTCCATGCTAAGGTCAGGGAATCCCACCATGTCACCCAATCTATCCAAAACATCTGCAAGATGGTGAGCATTTGCAATTGCCTGGAAGTTGTCAGTTAATGAATGGACAGCAGACCTCTGAAGCCTCAGACCTTCTCTGTTGTGCCGTTCAGCACATGCCTGTGCCTCCATTACAGCCCAAAACATGCGTCTGTTGACTCCAGCTGATGTGTATTGTTTCACAGGGCTATGTTGGTCAGTGGTCCACCTACGAGCAGCACTGGGCACATGCCTGTGTGAGACATCACCAGTCATTTGACTGGGATCATGGTGTGAAGGCACACCTTCCATAGTCTCCACACTTTCCTGTTCCATGCTATCACCCGCCAACTGTCCTTCCTCTATGGCCAGCGGTGATGGGGTATGTGTAGGCAGGGGAACTATGTGCAAGGATGAGGGGGATACAGATGTAATGTCAAACAATGGCACAGATTCAGCTGCTGACAACCCTGCCTGTGCCTCAGTCATACTTTCATCATCACTGTTAGAGTCTGTGGGGACACTAACATCAGGTGGACCATAGGAGGGCAATGCACCTACATTAACACCTGTGAGGGGAAGACAAGAGCTGTACATTACAAGTTATACCAGACATACACACACAGACACATGCTATGGCACCCAACAGCATGCAACATGCAGGAGATATGGCAGATGGCATTCAGCTTAGACAATTATAGTGGTAGTTATCATACATCCCTGAGTTGCACACAACAGTATGCATGTGTTATAGCAGGCAGCATGCACCTTACACAATTATAGTGGTGGTTAGCATACATACCTGTATTGCACCATTTGTGTTAGTAGCTTATGCCCCATACCTGCAACACAATGCATGCACTATGCACTGTTGCACCGCACTACCATGGTGTGTGCAATATACACCACATGTTAACAGACCATCATTGACCTTTGTACATCTGCCACTGATGCCTTGTGTTGGCCACTGCCCCTCTGTGTGAGGACATGAGCAGAAGGGTATGTTGACTGATTACTATGTTTGCCTGAGCCATAGCTCGCATATCTCCCCCAAAGCAGTGCATGTCTGTTCAACATTATTTTGCCTTCACCTGAGCTGAGTCTACAGACATTGTGCATGTGGCTGTACACACATGTTTGACATGGCTGTCCCTACTTTGCAATGGTGCCACAGACCAGCACAGGTTTACAGTACACTGGCCTGATGTGTGGTGTATGACCTTGCTAATCACATGTAGTATGACATGTCTTCTGCTGACGTGCTGAATGACATACATACATGTGTAACACAATGGTGTCCTTTCAAATCTACAGTACGGTAATGGTGTCCCAATGCAGGGATGTGTTATACTAACATGGGCCTTCAGCTGATGCAATGTTGTCTGCCTGCCCTACAAATATGCAGTGACATACTGCACATTGAGCTGATGTGCATAGATATTGCAGGGCATCATGTGCCTTCACTATTGCTATACAGTGTGAGCTACTGACACAGTTCATAGCCATGACTGTGTTCACATACAATACATATTTAATGTGGAATGTGACCCACGTCACTGAGGTGTATACACACTAAACCCTAATGTGGAGTGTGTGAGACAGGTCACAGAAGGGTATACGGATGACACCCCTGCACATCTGCAACTGTATTACTGATGCCTGGCAACTATGCCCACACATGGATAACGTAGCAGTACTCTATGTCCCACATGCCATCTGTGTACCTTACACACATGAGAATCAAGCATGACAGTGATGTCTGACACCAGCAAGGTGAATGTACTTTATCTGTGGCCTGATGTGGTTGTATGTGTATGCTGTGCAACACATGCATGTATCTGGATACTGTATAGGTGAATGCTTTCATGTCATGACACACTCAAGATGTTCAAGACATGTTATGTGGTGGTTTCATGTTAGGCCTACACAAGCTGTGCACAGGCCTGTATGATGTTTAGTGTTTCACATCTGAAATATCACCATTACACAAAGGCCATAGTTGTATTGTGTCAAGCCAATGTAAAACAGGGTGCACACACATGCACATCACTTCTATTGTGTGTGTTGCTTCATGTCTCTGGCCATTCTCCATGGCCATGTGTACACATGTTCTGTCCAATAGTTGTGATGGCCATCTATTTCACGTCAGTGTTATCCCATATGACATACACCCATAGATGTCATATGCTCCACTGAGGACAGGATTATGCAGACAAAGGGTGGTATGTATGGGATGTGAGACATCATGTTTTGCAGGATAGTTGAGCAGTGTTGCAGTCAGCCCACTACATGTCATGGACATGTCAGATAGCACATGAGATTGTGTGACATTCATAGCAAGGGTATAATCCACAAGGGTGTATCCTATGGGCCCGTCATACTGCAGCTCCAACACATTTAGAGTGTGTGCACACATATGCTCTCTGTACAGTACTGTTTGTATTCCCAGCATGTGTAATGCTGATATGTAGTACCTGTCCCTACAGTGAAACACACCTCCACCATTGTATTCACAGTTGTCCACACAACTGGCAATGACAGTTTCTTAGGTTTAGTGCAGGTGTTTCATTTAGTCTTCAATTATTTCACATGGGTAACCACTGTGATGCATTGAAGGTCTGACCAGTGTCTATTAACAGGACCACCATACATTATGTGCGTGCGTGTGTTATGGCAGAGAGCATGCAATTAATATGATCTGTGCATTATCAAGCCTGGTAAATAATAACAATCTCACCTAACACAGGTTGCTGTCTCTGCAAAACACCAGAGGTACCTAAACAGGAGTGTCACAGCAGTAAGATCATTATCCACACCTGTGTGATAGCTACAGGGTGCAATGTCCAGGTTAGCACATAAGCCAGTACAATACACTATACTATGGAGTATGCACATCTGTGCATACATAGAGAAGCCAACTGTGAAGCAGACTATAGTATGTGGCATGTGTGCATACATGCCTTGCATATGATGTTACATTACATATTTTACAGCAACACATGTAACTATGTGAAATATAGTTGGGTTATATGTGCAGTACTGACTTACCAAGCAACTCCGGGCACAGTGGTTGAGAGACACCCACCTCCACAATACCAGCTAAAGCTTGTGGATGGAGGTCTGCAGGTGTCCCTTGGTTGGCCAGTAGCTTTTCAGTACATGTGAGTGGGGGCTGGGTGAGTGGACCCCCACCTGTTGCACCTTGTTCCCTGGTGATTGCATTAGCACGCTGTTTTGCCCATCTTATGAGGTTGGTGCAGTGTCAGCGCACCTGCTGATAGGTGCGATTGTGACCATCAACCTCATTTACCCTCCTGCGAAGTTCCTCCCACAGGGCATCCCACTGCTGTGCATCCTGTGGCACATGGCTGAAGAGTGTTGAATGGTTGTCAAGGAGGTATGGGATGAGGACCTCATCCTCCAAGTGGGTGTATGCTGGCAGCCTGCTACATGGCATACCTGGAAGACAAAATGATGGAGACAGGTCACAGTAACTCACAGAGAAGTACAGAAGTACAGCTGAACATACATGTGTATCACATTTATTAAGATTACAAATAAGTATTTGCAAATCTACATGACACTAACACTACTGACATGTTTAAGTCACACACATTTGACACTTACTGGTGATGTGATGTTGTCACCATATATGTATGTGTCATGTGATGACATTGCTCATACTCCATGTGGATGTTGTCTTGATGTGGGCATGTCTGTTTGCCTGTACTGGTGTCTTTACCTATCATCACATGCCTGGATGTGTTCACATTAATGCAGTCAACCTTAATGCTGTGTATATGTCACATATATAGTCATACATAGCCTTGAGGGACATGACCTTTAACCCTGCAGACTTGCTCACAGAATGTTTTACATGTATGTGTTTTGCCATATACATCTACATGGCACTGTACAGCTGTGTAGCATCCTGTCATGTATTGCCTGTGTTGCACATGTGAAACACATGGGACAATAGCTAGCCTGATGGCATTTGCAGGGTTGGAAATCAACTATAGCATGTATGGTCATAGTTAACCAGTAGGCTATATGCCCTGGGCCATTTATGAGCCTAGGCAGACAGGTTACCTAGCTGTAGGCAACAGACAGGTAAGTTTCAGTGGCCAGTTCAAGCAGTGCCACAGAACTGATCCACAGGGTTACTGATATATTTGACATGCAGTCATCACACTATGTCACAGAGAGGGGCGATATGCAGCTTTACTGGACAGGGATGCATAGTATGGCAAGAGTATGTTAAGTGTATGGGACAGAGATCTGTCAGCCATGTTGTGATCCTTATACTAGAAAGGTGGATGTCCATGAAGAATGTGTTTATTTGGGATCAGAATGTGTTGTGTTGCATGTGCAACATTTTTGGATTGGACATGGCTTTATTCAGGGTAGGCTGCATGCTACATAGTGGAGCTATGGATTGGGAAGGGTGGTGTAGGCCATCTACACATGGGCAATAACCCTTAAAGGAAATATGTGATCTATTATGGGTCACATGAGTGTTGAGTATGGCTGAACAATTATCTTTATATTCATGGATGGCACCCTGTCATGATTAGGGGTGCCACATATGACTACCTGACAGGTGTGGTGAAGTAATTATCAAAGGAAAGACTACTGTCCAGCTGCATCTCATACACACGCAGTTGCCATTACGTTGACCGCTGCCTAGGTGGTAATTCATGGGTACAGGGTTTTTAACATAGGAGATGACAATACAATACTTAGCTGTCAGATTGTGGCCATATGTCATGCACCATACATCTGACACACAAAGGCCCTTTTGTATGTTGAGCGCAGCACATATTGGGTCAACTATTTCTCCTAGTTCATAGTCATATGCAAACATCAATGAGCAGATGCCTTTTGTGTTAGTCTGTGTGGTATAGATAACAAAGAGGGGAGAACCAGGAATTAACCCTGTATTACTGTGGCTGGCACTGGTTTGATGTGCATGTAGACACCTTCTGTAGTGTTGGTTCTGCCAGCAGTCCAGTTGCCAACCACTCCTGTGACATAGGAATATACACCTAGTTTACTGAGTGTAGCTGGAGCACAGTATGGCTGATGGTGTCCTAAGACCTGGCAAGATCAGGATATGCAGTGTGAATCAAACCTACTGTCATCTACATCTGTACTGTGTACATCAAATGCATTGATCATGGTTCATGGCCTTACAGACCAGACTCAGCAGGGTAGTAGTGCACTATTTCCCATTACCAATGGTGACTCCCCCTTTGTGGGGTGTGATAACTGTTGCTGTGCACCATTCAGTGCGTACACAGCCTAACATGGAGCTATGATTGAACATGATGTGCATGTGGAGAGCTGATTGTTCTTACATTTGAGTAGGACACACCCTGGGATGTGACAGGCCCCATGAAAGCTGTATGTATGGCTTTAGAGAGTGCAGCTTGTACCTGCATAGTTGTAATTACAGGGGTTCTGTAGTGTACATGGATATATAACTATGTGTACCTGTTGGGGGGGAGGTGGGAGTGGATTTAGGTTCTCCAAGACCCTATCTGGTTGAACATGTGCTATTTCTGTAGGTGCCGTACTTCCCATGCCATAGTGCTGTGCAGCACAGCAGGTCTTGGCGTTGCCATTACGATTAATGACACAGCTATCGAATGCTCTGTACTTGGTCTCATAATATGTGGCTGATTAGTTTCACAGTAGCTTTGTGCAGTTTTATATGGTGTATCTGCATCTTACTGAGGCTGACCAGGGATCACCTACATTCATGTGTGTTCACTCTTGCAACAATTACTACATTCTGTGGTACAGTTTAAAGCATGGTACCACCAGTTTGCCTTCTTGTTTGTGTTTGGTTGAATCTTGGTTCTGTTTCAATGGCACAATCACTGCATGTATGTGACTGCTTAAGGTTCATTTGTATAGGATTCAGCATTTGTACATGCTTTGTCCATCTGCATGGGTGCCATGACAGTCACCACTTTGCTCTTAGGAAGCATAACATTGGCTTTGGAGACTGACTATGTGTAGCATACTGTTAGCCCTGTTTGTGTGAGTATTGTGATCCAGGTCATTGGGGTTGATGGAATCCAACATGCACTGAGTGCAGGTGTTGGTACATGAGGAGTCTTCCCAGTTCATAATGGAATAGTTGAGAGTAGCCATTATTATGATTTTCTGTCTCAAACCTAATCTTCCCCATTACAGCACATTATGACAGTAGGGGAAATCCGCAGCATTGTGGGTGATCTATTGCAAGGTGCAATTTGAATTCCACTTTTGCACAAAGGTTGTTGCTCAGCATAACGCATCTGAAGTTATGGAAGTGCAACTAGTGTGGGGGTGTACATATCCTTCAGGAATATGGACACACCTGTGGCCCTTGTGTTCCAATAAAGGATAATGGGCAAAAGGTGAGGTATATGTTATAACATGGTCATGCAGGTGTGCTCTCTGGCATGTTGAAACATGTCTCAGCCACTGCACATATATGTTCTCCATGTTAGGGATTGGCATATGTGTGTCCATATAGTGTTTTTGACATGTATCATTGTGTAGGGAGACCTGCAGTTTATTGCTTGGCTGCCCTGTAACAGTGGACCTTCACTTGAACTATGCATGATGAAGGCACTATAAGGGAATCATGAGCCCTAGGCAGTATCCAGATTCCCAGGGGTGACAGGTACAGGCCCTGTCTGGCAAAGCGTCATGGTCTGTCAACCATGTAATCCTAGGCAGACAGATACTGGATACCCTTTGACTTACACCACTACATTAGACAATTGTGGAATACAATCCTTTTGCCCCTGTACTGCAGTATCATTCTGGCCAATGGCAGAATGCTACTCAGGCCTTGGGACATACCTGCATGGGCTACAAGACCTGACAGTTCCTACATGTGTTTCCATGCAGTCCAGGCTATTGCATCACAGGTCCTGCACAACAACATGGAATATGCCAGAGCCATGTGCATAGTTCAAAAGGTGGTCTGAGTGTATGGGTATGTGGCTAATCATGGCAGACAGCTGACAGTATGTATGCCCTCGTATAGGTTGGTGTGTAACATAGTGCTAGAGTTTGCATTCACAAATGTGTACTGTTGGGCACGTTTCCAGTCATGTGTTCAAAGGTGTGGCACAATTATGCAAACTATGTGATAATGTTTGTGTATTTCGTTGTCTGTCTCTTCCAGCTTAGGAAGTCACTTGTTTGGCCAGATACTTAGAAGTGTCTGTGAATGTGTGTGATTTCTGGTAGTGTGTGTGGTTGTCCTTACTGTGTTCTGGTAAGGGTATGTGTTGGTTGTGATGATTAAATGCATGTGTTAACCTGCACCTCATGACTGCCCAGTCCAGTAATGGCTGTAGACTGGACTGACTTCCAGCTTACCCCTGTAGCTGCATCCCAGACAGTGTGTGGGGTGTGGTGTTAGGTGGATTTGGAAGTGTACATGGCATAGAGATTACATTTCCCCAGGATGGCCACATACACAAAGCTGACATTAGTAAACACCAGTAGCTGACTAGTGGACATGCCTGTATGAGCATTCAGTACTACAAGTACCAAGTACTGTATTTAGTTTACTTATTGCTTATGAAGATGTTTTAGACAGTGATGCTCACATGTAAATATTTGTGTTATGGACATGACAACACTGGCTATTACGGAAACATTGTAGCTACCTTTAGCAGCAATCCTCCTCTGAGGAGCACATCTCATCCTGATAGTTGATTACAGATGATGCAAATGTTTACAGGTCTGTTTCCTTCTCTGGGTATATACTCACATATCCACCAGGACCATGAGCTCTGTTGGGCACAGACACCCACTCCCCAAACAGTGTCATGTATCAATAGACTCTGATGCCACTATCAACATGATCAGGATATAATCAGATAGTGTAAGCCTTCACCTATGTAGCAGCTATTAAACATGGGCGGCAGTCTCCTACGTCTTACACTCATACTGCAGATGTTACACTGGAGTTAAAGATGATATGCAACCTGTTTCAATACCAGTTCTGTGCACTACCTTACATACAGTATGTGCAAGCGGCTGTTAGGTTGGCAATGAGAGGTTAGGCTACACAAACCTGGTAGTCCAACCAGTGTGTCTCTACTCTCAATATCCACTCTATGTAGGTGTGCACATAACCATTTGGCCCAGCCATGTAACAAGGGTCATTACACATTTGCATAACATGTACACATGCACAGCTGTTATTGCTTGCAAATGATACTAGAGAGGTCCAGCCCTGTAACAAGGGTCACTACACATTTGCATAACATGTACACATGCGCAGCTGTTATTGCTTGCAAATGATACTAGAGAGGTGGATATTACATGTGTTATGTGCATGGATAGTTACCTAGCTCTTACAATTAACTTTGCTATCATGCTACTTAACTGTCAGATGAATACAAGTGATATGTATCCTGTTAATGAGCATTGTAATTGCCAATAGACATAACTACTGTTTGCATAACATAACAGAAATGCTATGCAGAATGGAATACAGATCTGCCTAAAACACTGTACATTACACAGTTATTGGCACAATATCCCACAATGCAAACCATATTTGCACAGTAAGCCCACCTTTGACATGTTCATTTTACTTATACACCCATACATATGTCGACTGTTACAATATATCGACATATACTATCCCCTGTTATAGCACATACTTGTTGGACCAATCCTGACACTGACAGTGGCTGGAAGCAAACTGGTGAGTTCCAAGCCCATATCATCCCTTGTGGTGTATGAGGAGTTTGCCTTGTGACCTACAGCAGTACACACATAGAATACTACAAGCATTACTACTGCTGAACAATACATTGCTACAAGATAGCTATTTCCACAATATGCATTGATTACACTGTAATTCTTACAGAACAGGTACTACATACACAGACATACTACATGTTATACATACCTTCTTAGTAATTGGAGGTGTTATTGATTAGTATAATACTCATTTTCGGTTTGTCTTTCAGTGTTTTGTACTGCCCTACAGGTAGATATAGATGGTTTGAATGTGTGACAAGGCATCCTTTTATAGTTACAGATCAGTAACATGTGCTATCCCAATAACCAATTGGTGTTCCTAAGTAGCTAATTACATGCACATCAGCTGCACTGCTACTGCCTTAGCCAATACCATGGCAACAGTGGAGTATAATTGAGTACTCCACTTGGGCGTTGTCCCTTTCCCTTACTTGTGAGGAATACAGCCTGGAAGTGTTGTTTGAAATCTATTGCAACAGCTGAAAGGAGATGAACAGTAATATACTGTGTGTAATGCTTAGAGAATTTGGTCTAAATGAGAGTATTGCTGTTATATTTATGAACATTGTTACTTGTGCAAGGCTTGTCTGTACCTAATACTTCTGCATATGTTTCAGTCTGGCCAGGATGTTTGACCAGCTCAAGGCTGCATAGCTATGCGTACAATGTTAGGGGTTTTACAGTGTGCTTACCAGACATATTTGGTTTGGTGTTACTGTGTATCATACTGTGCTGATAATCAGTACTCGGTAACACTTTCTGGTGAACGAACCTTTCAGCCCTCTGAAACAGGATTAGTTCATACAAACCCTGTAACATCAGCAGCTGTTCACTTGTATAACAGCAACTATTTCACATAGGACCATGTTAGTGTGTCTGTGTCCAGATATGTTAAGGTTTCAGTAGATGTTGTACAGACTTTGAATTATCGGTTATGGTATGACAGTATGCAATGATGTAATTATTTTGGTTGTGGGGTAGATGTTGGTGGGTGTACATAGCACATGCAGTTGTGCAGAAACCCCTTTTATACAACTTCTATACATGTGTGGGTGTTCTTTCCCTATGTGAACACCTATCCCTAAGTGGGCTAATACTATCATAATTGCAGGCTGATTCATTAAGGAACTGTTAAATGCTTCCTGTACAGAATGCAGGTACTGTTAGTCCTTGACTCCGTTTGGCAATACATCGGAATGTAATAAAGTTTTGCTAAATGAAAACTGTCTGTGTATTTCTGTCATGGATATTTGCAGTCATTGCGGATGTGTTGGTGACTGTGTCCATAGAACATATTTGTAATAGTGTATTGGTATATACTCTTCATATGTTATGTTCATATTGTTTGGGGGGGTGGAATTTGTGATTGCCATGGTCCATGTTATACTTAGATATGAACACTTCGGATGCTGTCTACACACATGTATGTATGTGTTTGTGTATGTATGTATATATATATATATATATATATATATATATATATGTGTGTGTGTGTGTGTATATATATATATATATATATATATATATATATATATATATATATATATACACATATATATATGTATGTGTATATGTATATATATATATATATGTGTGTGTGTGTGTGTGTGTGTGTGCATATGTATATAGATATAATATATAATATATATTATTGCATACGTTTATCTGTACCTCCATAGATGTGTAGATGTTTTTAACCTATCCATATATCTACATATATATGTGGATCTGTATATATCGACATGTCTCTATGTATCTCACTCTCTCTCTCTCTCTCTATATATATATATATATATATATATCTATATATATATATATATATATATATATATATATATATATATGTGTGTGTGTGTGTGTGTGTGTGTGTGAGCATACACCTTTCATTAGGTACATGGCGGGTTGTCTAATTTCAACATGTTCCTCCCTTTTGTGTTTTAACCTGTCTGCATACACAACTGGGATAGGTACATCTCATGTAGCTTAGTGGTAGAGTACTTTGAGGATGGAGTACATGGCTGTGGGTTCTAATCCTGGAAGGTGTTATTATGTTACTTCTCAGAGTAGGCACTGGTAGGGAAAGTGTGAATAACATACATTTATGCGGTTGTAAGCAGGTTAGCCCATGGTCTGTGCGATGTTAAGCAAAGGTTAAACCTGTGAAGTGCTTCTCCGTGTACCATGTTTAACTGTCGCCTACCGTTGCACAAACCCACTTACAACTGCTTAAAAGTAATTTAGGCCACCTGCATCCAACAGCCCTTATTCTAGCCCTCTAAGGCATCTGAGATACATACAAATGTTATAGTGTTTAGAATATGCATTTTACTACAGGCATTCCTCACTACTGAAAACAAATGTGACAGTCAGTTGGTGTACATATGTCTGATATATGTTAATGTTCATATGTTTGTGAAATTAGGTGTTGCAATGTGACATGTCAGGGTGCATTATGAATGAGAAAGGTTCTTGTTTTGTGTCCTTTTTATATTGTCCCCATAATCCATGTATATCCCTCCAGTTCACTTACTGAACATCCGACCCAGGCTCTCCTTGATGCATGATTTCATTACCCATCATTCCTCCCCCGCCCCAATCTTCACATACACAACAACCATAACACTTACTTCTATGGTGAATTAGGTTAATATCAATAAATACCAGAGCTGCATGTGTTTTGTGTACACTTCAATTCCTTTGGATTGCATCTGTGTCACGAAGTGTGTTCCTAGATGCTTATATATATGGCTATTGATGTAACTGTATGATATATATATATATATATATATCTTTATATTTATATCTATGTGCAGACATCACTGACATGCATGTGTGTATATATATATATATATATATATATATATATATATATATATATATATATATATATATGGGTCCCCTTCTAAAGACCGAACCGCCGATCCCCCGATGCAGAAATCACCGACGCCAGATAACCGACAGGTACGTATACCGACAGGGTGATTCGCCGACAGCGGAAAGACCGACAAGGGTAATGTGTGATCGCGACCCGGTAAGTGCGACAGTGACGGAGGTAGGAGTGGTCAGGTAAGTGAGTTAGGGTTAGGGTGCAGGTAGGTGAAGTGTGCGTTAGTGTCGGAGCTTGGGCTAGGGGTGGGTAAGTGAGTTAGGGTTAGTGTGCAGGTAGGTGAAGTGTGCATTAGTGTCGGAGCTTGGGCTAGGGGTGGGTAAGTGAGTTAGGGTTAGGGTGCAGGTAGGTGAAGTGTGCGATAGTGTCGGACCTTAGGGTTAGGGTTTGGGTCAGGGCTAGTGTGTATGCTATGTAGTGTGTTGTTTACGTTCCGTGTGTCGGTGTTATGGTGTTCGGTGTTTCGCGTTGTCGGTTTTCTGGCGTCGGTGATTTCTGTGTCGGGGAATCATCGGTTCGGTCTTTAGAAGTAGACCCATATATATATATATATATATATATATATATATATATATATATATATATATATATATATATATATATATATATTTATTTCACATTAATTTGTAACAGTAATACATATGTAGACTTGCATGTGTTGGTTCACAAATTACAGTACATTACAATGCACTGTACATATGTATACAAAATGACTGTCTCATTTGTGGTCATTACAGTGGAATGCATTTGGTATAAGGTGTAGTCTTAAGACCACGAAACATGTATATGCCTCCGATGGCTTAGTGGTAAGTCCCATGTCTGTAGTATGCATGGTCCAGGGTTCAACACTTGCGACACCTTAAAAATGTTTTTTACTCTAGAATAAGGCTCATGTAAGCAGTTGTAAGCATGTTTAAAAGTGTTTGTGTGACATTATAGCAGCAGTTAAACACAGTTAAACAAACTTTGTAACATATAACTTGTGCACGCAAACATGGCCACATCCGCTAACTACTCAGGATATATACATTTCAGTGAAGTAACATCTCACTATGTACTTACATAACATTACATTCTCTGTTGACTGTACTCTCCAGCACACATGGGTATATATAGGTGTTTTGAATGTTTATTTTAAGACGATTACTACCTATATATGCAAGCTGCGGTTAAGGTATACTTTTTAATATGATAAACATCTGACTTTATTGGGATTGGGACGCCGAATGCACAGATACTATGCAGATGCTGTAACCATTACACTATTGACATTAACGTTGCTTCTGCCTATTTCCTAGTTAGATGATTTCTATGTGTAGGCTAGGCTAAGCAAAGGGTGGAGGCCCCCAAACCCACTGAGCTTCACTTACTCTTGAAATAACAACATATAACAAATGCAATGTGAGACAATACATTCCATTCCATACTACATTAGGCATAGCCTTTCACTGACACACTTCAAGGGAAACCTTGTTGTGTGAATGGGTAACAGAATATGCAACCCTGGGATCATAGGTTCATAGGTTCATAGGTTGGTACTGGGCTATCTGCCTGAAGGCATATATTAACCCAGCCAAATTGTGCGGTATTCACCGCCCCTTTAGTAGTTCCCTAGACCCTTGTACTAGCAGCTAGTACCCTTGGCCCCTATCTAGTAGTGCTGTTGGTGTGATCCTCAGTATGAACTTTCTGTTACCCATCCACTCATCAAGGTTCCTCTTGAAGAGTGATAGTGAGGGGCTCTGTCTTATGTAGATCGGGACCCTGTTCCATAGTTCATGTGTCCCAGAACCATACAGTCAGGGGGTGGAGGAGCCCATCCAGTTTGATAGCTGCGAGACCTGTTGGGGAAATTGAATGGTGTTTAATTGTCACATTAACATGGCCTCTTTAAATCACTAAGTGCCCTTATCACCCTCCACCACCCCAGTCTTCAACAGCTTCTGGCAACTCTGCCTGGAATTGCTTCATTGGCTATGCTTGACAGAGATTCAGTTACTTCATCAATTGTGCGCAGAAAGCCAGCACACTATAGCTATGCTTTTAATTGCCTTTGGGCAGATAGGTAGTACACTATCTGTGAACCTCTAAAGTGCAGGCCATCACAGCCATAATATGTGAATAAACAGACTTTCAGATCACAATATACAGTGAGAAATCACCATGTAGTCAGGAAACAGTTAAGTAAAGCAAGAACATACAGAACACTGATACTTAGTCACTCTAAAAGCCTGTCTTGGAAGCTAGAAGACTTGTATAAGTTTAAGGCTTTCTATTGCTTACCAGTAGGTTACCTACAGGAGAGATGAGAAACAAGCACAGATGGGAAACATGCATGCAACGATACCATACCAGCTTATGTATCAGCCTTACGCTTTGGAATACTGACTAAGGCTATTGGCACCCTCATTGTGCCTTTCTTAGGAGAGTCTCAAAGATGAATACCAGCTCCGTAAACAGCACAATAGCAGAATAAATGAGGATTATGCTACTCAGCACCAGGGGTTGTGAACAACATGCATGCACTCACAGCACTCCTCAGGATGGACAACATCAATATCTGCGCAGTAACTGAGACCTGTCTTAAGGCTCCTTAGAGCACACCAGCACTACCAGACTACAACCTATAGCACACATTTCATCCACAGAACATGGACTAACACAGACATAGAGGAGGTGTATCCATATTCATCAGGGATACCTACATGTACAGGTTAGTGGGGCAGCATGATACCTCTGAGATCATCCATATGCAGATAACATCAGCCACAACTGCAATGTAAATGGTGGCCTGCAACAGATCACCCTTCATGACCCAGGACCACCACTCCACCTACCTGGAGACAGTGGAGAACATGACAGCCCTAATGCAAAACCTGGCATTGGTCGATGTCAACTACCCTACCATTAACTGGGAAACTTACTCAAGTACTCACTTCCAGGCCCAGCGCTTCATGGAATTTATAACCTCATATGCCCTGTATCAGGTGGTAACCTCCCTAACAAGGGGTAGAAACATACTAGAAGTGATCATCACCAACATGGGCAACAGGTGCACCACAGCAGAGGTTAACCAGTCACTGGTTAGATCTGACCATGAACTATTCACTGTTTCCACTCCCAAACATCTCCACCACCCACGGAAACTACAGTGTATACCTTTCCTACAGCTAAATTTACACTACTAGTGACATGAGTGGGGGGTTTCGCAGCCCCCACATTAAGGGGAAACACTGCTCAAGATACAGACAGATTTACAAATGCAATCTATAAGCACCTACATGGATGTATGGATCGTGCCATCATTGGTAAACCAAGACTCACTCAACTTGACAAGGACACCAGTCTGGTGGACCCCTGCAATAAACAGGCTACACTACAGAAATAGGACAGTGTTCCAGACAAACAGCAAATCCTACGAAGGGCAGACATCCGTAACCACTATTAGTATGATACGTAGGTCCATCATGACATCATCTAAGGCTAACATCAGCAGGAAAATACATAAGGATTTGAAAGATAACCACAAAGCCTTCTTTGGCTATGTCAAGGATCTAAGTGGTGACACACAGATTTGCACTGTGCCAGTGAAATATAGCACAATATATGCTGACAATACTGATATCGCCAACATCCTTGCAGATATATTCAGTGCATACTTCACCTCCTAAAGAGCAGACAACACTACCTGAAAGGTACAGTATCCCACACATCAGAGACTCACAGGTGGAAATGGCCCTCTCTAATAGCAGAACACAGCATCAATGGAGGCAGATGTTGTTCCAGACTGCATCTTGCAAACTGTACAAGACAACCTGACCCCCCCACCTAATTAAGCTTTTCAACCTCAGCCTCTCCACAGGCTACATGCCCATACAATGGCACATGGCAATGGTTATTCCACTCCATCAAGGTGGAATCACAACTGACCATGGTAACTATCACCCCATAAGCCTGACTAGCCTGGTCTGCAATGGTATGGATCGCATCCTCATGGCCCTCATTAACAAAGACATTAGCAAACTCCAAACATGTGACCCAACCCAGGTCAGCTTGGTTGAGTCCTGTTCATGCCTACTGAACCTATTTGACGTCTTACATACAGTCACCAAGATGTTAGATGATGGGAGAGGTGGTTCACACATACTACCTGGACCTCACCAAGACTTTTGACACCATGCCCCAGTCAGGTATTATTGATAAACACACCAGCCTGTACATACACCCATACATCACAGGTTGGGTTGCCAATGGGCTTACACACAAAACCCACATGGTGCGACTAGCGGTCTCCAGGTCCAACTCTTGACCAGTCACGACTGATGTCCCACAGGACTCAGTCATGGGAGCCCAGCTGTTTGGCATATACTTCTCAAAGGTACAAGCAAACACAGGTGGACTACGGCAGACCATGTTTGGCAATGACTGCAAACTGGGAGACATGATTGATAGTCCAGCTGACACAGACATCCCTCAAGGGGCCTCACACAGACCAGCACAGGGTGTCAACGTCATGGCCACCAGCCAAGTGCCACTAACTGCATGGCCATTCCATTGTGGAATATTAAGCACCCACATATTAACACATAAGTGGCAGCCACTTTAATATGGATGAGGTAATGGGGTATCTGGGGATTAAGGTAGATAGTGATCTCCCCTTTCACAATCATATCTCCAAAGTAGTTAGCATTCTATGTAGGCCATCTGACTACTATAGGGTTCCCATCTAGACATACTGGGGTTATAGTGTCCCTTTATTCATCACTCATCAGTCCCATCATAGGATATAATAACCCATTTGGGATTTACCTCAGAAGACACTTCCACCAGCTGGAAGGTCCACAAATGTACCTTGCCAAGGGGATTACTGGCCTCAAACATATGCCCTATGCAGCCAGACTGAATATACTCCTGCTTTACTCAGTGGCATCTCATTTACCCAGAGATGATCTCTGCTGGCCAACACAGCCATGTCGAGCTCAGGCTTAATGGATATGCTCCACCTATGGGAATCCATGTCGCAGTGAGCCACACACTGTAGTGAGCTGAACCTTGCCACAACAATAACTGGAAGATGCTGGTGGGACAGATTCCTGTCATAGACACTCCCCATACTTTGGAAAAACATCCCTAACTACATTATACAGAGCCTCTCACTAACACACTCTGCAAGAGAAACCTTGGATGGGGAACAGTAGATGCACCCCAGGGATCCCACCATTGGCTCTGCTCAACAGAGGGACAGTTAATGAATCAATGGGGTGGAAAAAGCTGACACATTTTGGCAAGGCTTATGAATGACCTCTGGCAGTTGGCCAAGTACCTACCTATGAACCTATACATGCAGTATCAGCACATGCTGATAGCTTAATTTACTGTTTAGGTGTTGACTTACCTTGTGCAAATGGCAGTTGTGTGTGCAATAGTTGAGGGCTGCCTATGTTGGATGCACACAGTAGAATGCCTATACATGACAATTTACAGGTAGTCTTGTGTGTGTGCCATCCATTTTTTCTGTGTGTGCAGGTGGAGAAGGGTGTCAGTCCGTAGGTTCCTACACTGTCAGTGTGTGTG
The DNA here is from genome assembly GCF_019279795.1 of Protopterus annectens. Taxonomy (NCBI): domain Eukaryota; kingdom Metazoa; phylum Chordata; order Ceratodontiformes; family Protopteridae; genus Protopterus; species Protopterus annectens. The sequence goes on from NC_056725.1 coordinate 914,612,358, forward strand.
CTATACGTTCCCTCTTTGCCAAGGCATGGGCATACTGGGCATGCCTCTGTCTGCCTACTGGGGCTGGCTCAGGATGTTCATGGTCTGAGTATCTCTGTGCCTGTGGGGCCCTTGGCAATGGTGGTGGGCTGTGAGGGCCTTCTCCATTCTCTCCCTGCTGCAGCTGTTTCCACAGGATCATATTGTGTAGCATGGCACATACTATGAAGATGTGGGCACACATGCCTGGAGTGTACTGCAAGGCTCCACCAGATATGTCCAAGCAATGGAACCATGATTTCAGCATCCCAAACACACACTCTATGATGATTCTGGTTTGTGCATGTGCCTCATTATGGCATTCAAGCGTGGGTGTGTGCGTATTTCTGATGGGAGTCATCATCCACGGTTCCAGTGCATAGCAAGCATCCCCCACCAGGTGGCCATCTGGGATGTCCCCCCTGGCAAATAACTGATACAGCTGTGAGGCATGCCAGATGTGGGAGTCATGATAGCTTCCAGGGCTGCCAGCACACACATCCATGATAATGCCCTGGGCATTGCACACAACCTGGCAGTTGAAGGAGGAGTATCCCTTGCGGTTTCTGTAGTGCCTACCCTGCTCACCAGGTGGTGACTTGATGTGTATGTGCATGCAGTCTATTGCACCCAGTACCTCTGGGTATTTTGCCACATGGTGGAAGAGATGCATATTGCTGGCCAACTCCTCCTGCCTTTGGGGGAAGTATATGTGCTCATTGGCATGTGGTAACGTGGCATCCATGAACTGGTGTAGTACCCTGGATGCTGATGCCTGTGAGATCCCCATGATATCCCCAGTTGGTCTTTGAAAGGTACCTGTAGCTAGTATTCTCAGGCTTACACATACCTTCATATCCACTGGGATGGGTTCCCCTCTGTTTATTCTGGCTCTGATGCGTGGCCGGCACAGCTCCACAAGTTGTTGTAGGATGTCTCTGTCCACCCTGTAATGCTCTACTATCTCCAGATCATGTAGCCCCTGGTAGGTTATCCTGGGTCTGAACACTCTCCTCCTCCTCTGGTGCTTGAGGTGGTCATGTGCATCATCCTCCACACCACCTTCAGTCTCCAACACATGCTGGTGGATCAAAGTTATGGCAGCCCCTAACATGTACATACTAAAAGTTCCCCATCTGTATACACCACTGGTGCAGAGTGTATGGGAATACACAAATGTGTGTGAGGTGCTTTTACACTTTATACTATTGTGCTATGGATACTGCTGATGTCATTGGGTGTGTATGAGCTATTCCAGCTGCAGAGTGTCTTAATTATGGGTTTTACAATGATTATTGCAAGTGTGGGGCCTTTACTGTGGAGTTATGCTTGCCTGCCTTGAATAATCCGTTGCCCTTTTATTCACTTTTAAACTTGGATCCCCTCCCATTATCAGGCATGCATCCACCTGTCGTCTTTCTTTTTTTGTACTTTCCCTACCCAGTCATGGCAAAATGTGTCTTGTAGCTGATATACTGCAAATCGGCTTTGTTCTGCTTTTGACAACTGACTGTTTTCTTTGCAGGACAGCCCCTCCCCTTTCCTGTTTTGCAGGTAGCTGCTTGCAGCCTTATTAACTGTTGTCAATAGCCCACTGTAGGATCCTAGGTGTTAATTAGTCATTTGTACTCCAATTTCCCTGCTGCAGCATTTCCTTATTTCTTTCCTATATCCTTCCTGTTTCAGCTGCAGTGCGTGCCGCGCAAACCCGTTTACCAGGTTTATGAGTGATTTCATCTCCGTTCACATGCATACTCGGTTACCTTGTTTACTCTCAGCTAAGCAAAGCTATGGCCAGTTCAACATATCCCTATCCTGCAGCTTTGCCTAGCTAGGGGCAAACCGGTTTAGCAATGTTCCAATGTGCTTACAGCAATGGCGACACACCCTTCTCTTGATGTCATCTTTATCTCAAGGGCACACCTCGGTGTTATAATGCTACACTGTGAGGTGCATCCTTACACCAGTGGGGAATCTGTGATTCACTATTACTCCTCTCATTTGCATGGCATTGCCTACTAATTCCTAGCTACCATGCATAACACTGTCACAGCCCCTTAGCAACCCTTGTGCCATAGTATGGTGTAGCATGCCTGCCATTGACTATTATGGGGAAATAATGATATGTGTTACATTGCAATTTTATTCTATATTTTTATATTTTCCTTGTGATCCCCTTTGCGCACCACTGCCCTGTGCTTCCACATCGTGATAGTGCGACTATCTATATTAAATGTTAATTTTATATTTTGTACATTTTTTTTATGCCAATAGCTATATATTTCGCCATTGGCATATATTAACAATATAATACATGTGTTTGGTCGGCTGTCATGGCTCCGATTTTATGTTTGCAAAAATGTAAACCGTTTTCTACGGTTTACATTTCTGCATGCTTACACTATGCCTGCACCACTTCCTGGATCGCTACATACCTTCATTTGCATGCTACACTGCTGCACATGGGGTAATTAGCATATAGGGCCCGGGAGTTCTGCGGGCGTAGCGTACGCAGGTAGTGCACGTGGGAACAGCTCTTACCTGGATCGCTCGGCAACCATATTTGGTGTTAGAACACTGATGCAATGCCTGCACCTGGTGCAAGCTTTATGAATCCTGGGGTACAGTGCAAAATAATGCCCTCTTCTTAAAAAATAAGTAATATTTAAAGTACCAGCTATAAGCTCTTAAAAATGAAAAAAAAAAAAGAGAAAAAACATTTTCTGTAAAATAAGGAAGTTAAACTATTCAAATGCCAGTTAAATATGCAAAGGTATATACATTTGCATAGAAAAAAACATGGTCCAGATTTAAAAAGTGTTACTGTCAGTGTAAGTCTGCCCTGATTGCAAAAGACCTGCTCGCACTGTAAGTGACTTACTTCAGTGGAAAGCCTATCTATAAATATGCTTACTACAGGGACAAGATTCCATAACACCTACTCTCAGCCTACTGTAAATATAAGTGATCACTTACAGTAAGAGCAAGTGGGCAGCCGTGATGGTGCAGCGGTTAGCATTGCCACCTCACAGCAAGAGGTTCTCCGGTTTGATCCTCGGCTGGGGTTCCTTCTGTTTGGAGTCTGCATGTCCTCCCTGTGGTCATGTGGGTTTGCTCCGGTTTCCTCCCAAAGACATGCTGTAGGTGGATTGGACACTCTAAATTGGGCCTAGGCATGAGTGTGTAAAAGCCAAAAGAAGAAGACTTACACTAAGAGCAAGTCTTTTGGAATCGGGCCTAATAAATAATCCCACTAACAGAATACTTATTGAATAATTCAAACAAGAAAACTTTAATACTAAATATCCTACCTCTAATTGAAAGTATACGGATGCCTTAACTTAGGTAAACAATGAGCAATCTGTCAGGTAGATAACAGAAGAGCAACTTACAAAGATGTTCCCACAGCAGTCTACAGAAGGACTTACTTTTCAACTCAAATATCTAAGCTTATTCTTTTTCTAAATGGAAAAAGAGGTAATTAACTCAGTTTAGAAAAGAAGTACACACATCATTTTACATATTTCTGTCAATATTTCTTTTGCCACCTGAACCCTTTCACATCTTTTAGCTCAGTTTTCTTTTTTTCATTTTACATTTCTCCTGAACTTACATCAAATGATTATTTCATGATTCAGAAACATCTCTCAAATTACATACAGACGTATTGCATTTTTAGCAGAGTAAAATTACTGGTATTACACATTTTCTCTATATTACATATCAGAACAAATACGACTCTCCTATCAGTGTTGATGGGTCTATATCATATGAGCAAATTGCACAAATTGCGAACTCTCATAATATTGAACATACCGGACCTCAAAGTGCTTTTTCTGAGATTGTAGTACAGTGAAGAATGGGATATTTGCCCTTTCCTCACTGTAGTTTGATCTCAGAGTTGGAATATATATTTAGCAGGGGGTGTGGGGGGCACAGCCCTCCACAATAGGAAGTTTGAGGTCCGGTACATTCGATATTATGAACGTTCACAATTTGTGCAATTTGCTCATATGATATAGACCCAGTGTTGACATCTTATACATAGAATTCCATGGTGCAACTTCTTTTATACATTTCACAACTGTGTTAGATTATGAACTAAGAAAGAACAAAGTACATTTATCATATTTTCATCAGTTTCTCTCCTGTGATATCACAATATCCATTCATAGAATCATGGAATCAAAGCAAATACAAAGCAACAGGGCCATGTGGCCTTTTATAACTCATCAGTACCCCCCTGACCAACTATACCTTACTTTTTTAAGGACTGATTGGCCAGTCATGCTGGGAATGAATTTGTGAATAACCATCCAATTGCCTAACTCCTTAGTAAAGAAAGACAGTGTGTCACATTGCTTGATATGGAGTCAAAGTTTGTTTCACAGAAGGGATAGTCATTGCATTGCAATTGGTTTACTGGAATAGAACATTTACCAATGACCAGTAACTGGCTTAGCCCTGAGTATGTATGGCAAGCTACATCCCATGTATACCCCAAAGTGGGCATTGTATTCTGTTGTGGGCCTGATCATTGCAGAATATAGAGGTGTAAGAACCTCTTTGGATCTACAGGAGATACCATATGCAATCATCTGAAAGATTTCCTAATTACTGTTGCAAAATGATGATCAAAGGAGAGGGCGTTATCTACCCATGTACTAAGGTATCTCACAACATATTCATTTTTTGAGTGAGGTGTTGTCTATAGTATAACCCAGTTTGAAGGATTTGTTTACCATATGCAACAATATTGCATTTATAACATTTAGTTTTAGTTTCCAAAATTATAGAAGACAGAGGTCAGATTCTTAGTTTTCTTCCTTTCAAACAACAGTACTTTAAAAACAGCAGGATGTCAGTGGGCTCAGCATTGGCTAGAACAGAGCTATGCTCTGTGGTAGTGAGACAAGACTGCAAAGTAAGGTCAGAATAAGTTGGAAATGAACAATGTGTGTTTTGGCTTAATGATGTCACAGTGTTCACATCAGACTGGTCAACAGCCATATCACTATCCATCTCCACAATAATTCTAGCAACACTATTCACCAACAAGCTGGCAAAACTTAAGTCTAGTAAAACTCCACCTTGAAACTCCAAGAATATTTTTATTGCACATTCATATTATGTATTATATTAATGCAACAGAATCACTCAGTCTGCTTATTATTATAATTTAATTCTTTTACCACAAATTTGCCATCTTGGAGCCTAGCATCATGATGTGAGTTTTACATCTTCTCTGTCTCCTTCCCAGAATCCATTTCAAGTCCCTTTTTTACGACTCACAGTGTATACAAGGAAGCATGCTTTCTACTCATTTCAATAAAATGTCAGTACCATGAGTCACAGGCATTTTTCATATACTCTGAAAACTGCTTTCATTTTTCTATTAAATTACCCTTATTGGTGGTGTTGATTAAGCTCATGTTAACATTTTCACATTTAATCTTAAAGCCTCAGCAGCAAGATCGATATTAATGGATTTTCTAATGCGATACATTTTTTATACCATATAAAAATATTAGCAGCTATTGGCAAACCCTCTCCAAACTCCATCTAATGTGTCAGATATGTCAGCCTACTGAAGGAGCCTTGCACTTGGTTATGTAAGGCTTACAGTTGTTATGATATATAAGGAACATGCAGCCACTTGTATTCTTACTGTCTGCTCTGGAAATCTGTGTGGGTGTGTCTATTCTTGAATTTTATACACATAGAAATATACTGACTTTGTTCAAAATTATTTTACTAATATGACTCTAGTCAACTCTCTACCTTCACAATGTAGCATTTGTCTTTTGAATTCGTGTAAAACAAGGATAACATTCAGCTGTGCAGCTTACCACATTCTAAGGTTTTTAAATTGTTCACTATTGTAACATACTAATATTTCACATAAACCACAGTTGTTCAAGGTGAGAAAGTGTGATTTCACCTTAATACTTGCTAATAATGTAAAATCTTATCAACTAAGGCATAAAATCTCATCTTGACCGATAAATCACATATGGACACATTTATAAGACTAAAACACTATTGACAGTACTTTTAGACTACAGCTACAATACTGACTTTTTCAGCCATATGAGAACTAATGGTATGCAACATCACAAACTGAGCATGTGTTATCACTACCTTTTATTACTTTCTTTCACTGTAAGGTACATGCAACCAGAATCTATACTTAATGTGAAACTCTCCTTCTCCCTCAGACTTGCAGAGGCTGTGAAAGTAGCCAGTATTGCTCAGTCATGACTGGCTGAAGTGTGTCATTTCAAATTCCTATTATTGGCAAATGACATATGCCTGGAGGCTTGCTACTATACTTTTATTGATTTATTTAACATTTGTTAACTGGGAAAGTCAGACTTGTAACAAAGCCAATTTTCAGCAGACGCCCGGGGAGTGATGCTCCAGAAGCATGTCTTTCTAGCATGGGAGGAAACTGGATCACCCGGAGGAAACCCACATGAATGCAGGAAGGACATGCGGACCGCACAGAAGACACCCCAACCAAGAATCAAACTGGAGAACCTCTTTCTGTGAGGTGACAACGCTACTGCTGCACCACTGCGCCATCCTAAATCTTAATTAATTAATACTTCATTTTAATATCTTAATATCTTAATACTTAATCTTAAAACAAAAAAAACAGCATTTCACCTGCCAAAAATTGATAATAATTCCATCTTCTTCAAAAAAACCTAGTTACCTCAGTTTTAAAAACAAAAGATTCTTGGAAGTAACTAAGTTGGAAAAGTCTCATCCTGTCTCCAGCCTTCTCTTTGTTAAGTTTAGTGAGAAGGTAGTCTATACATATTTGTATTCCAATATGTCTGATGTCACACGACTTACTGAATTTATATCAATCTGGATTTAGACCTTGGCATAGCACAGTGACTACCCTGCAAGTGCTTAATGATTTTTGTATGGCAAAGAATCAAAAAATGATTGAGTCCTAATCCTGCTTGATCTCTTGGTGGCTTTTGACACTGTGGGCCACATGATTTTCATCAAAACCTTACAAGTGCACTGTGGGTTATGTGGTATGGTCTTGAAATGGTCTGTATCTTATTTGTTGTTCCACACTCTGTGGGTGGTATCACTGATAATTTGCTCTGTCTCCTACCTGGTGAAATGTAGTGCACAATAGAGCTTAATTCCAGAGCCCTTGTTATTCAGAATGTATATGCTGTTGCTCAAAAAGATCAGAGTAAGGAAGAGTATTTTTTATCAATTTTATATTGGTACTCTTTAGATCATCTTTTTTCCACCTGAGAATGTATCTCATTTTTCCTCTCCAGAAAATGGCTTGTTAACAATGCTTGATTGGATAACATCTAATGAACTGAATCTCGACTCATCTAAGACTGATGCAATACTGGTTCATGCTACCTTTCTTGTGTTCTCAGATTTGATCATTCGTGGTGGGAATTAACTAGAATTTGTTTGTCATGTCTGTGATCTGGACATTGTTCCTAATGACAGACTGGCACTTAGAAGTTAGCTGCTAACTGTCATCAAGACATGCTTTTCTGTCTTAAGAATATTGCTCAGATCAAGCACTGTACAACATCTCTGAATGGTGGTAAATGATCTTTTCTTGACTACAGCATTGCCCTTTACTTAAGAATTTTGGATGATTATCTGGTTCAGCTACAGCAGATGCAATGGTTTGCGCCAGTCTATTGACTGGTATATCTTGAAGATGTCATTTTATATCTGTGCCCTAGGAATTATGATGGTTAGCAGTTGTGGCCTGATGTGTATCTAACATTTTTATTCTCACCTTCTTTGCCCTGCTTGATTTGGTTTCATCAGAAAGTGATTCAGATGCCATATATCCTCACAAGACAGCTCAGGTTTCCAGGTGTGGGGTCAAAGGTTGCCAGGTGTGGAGTTGCTGACTCTTTCAAAGACATGACTAGGGACATCTGGCAGGATTTCTTTTCCATATTTTGGTCCAGTCCTCTGGTGCCAGCTACCACCCCAGATTTGGGCAAGTAAGATGTAGGCATCCTTTAGGAGGTTCCTTAGTTTTCACCTCCGTATAACAGACTTTTGGAACTCCATCAAGGACATCTATGATAATATGAGAAAATGGAGCTTTTGAATGTACTCAGATCAATATTTCTACTGTGCATCCTAATTTGCTTGTATTTGGTTTTAATCATTCACTGACTTTTATTGTATTAAATCTGTCCATGCTTAGGTTTAAGTATTTTACTTTAACTAAATAAATACATACATTTATAAATAAAATATGTCAGGCTGTTTACACAGTGCTCAGTGCAAGCCATCATTGTTCTTCCATGCAAACATTGTCCCAAATTAACTCTTTACAATACTGACTTCAGAAAGAAAGATGTTGGACTGTTATCAGCTGGACAATTACATACTCCAACCAAAGTAAACAGAAATTTGAATATAGAAAAAAGTTTGGGAGCTTTCTGAGCAGTATTACAGGAAGTAAAAAAAAAAAAAAAAAAAAAAAAAGAAAGAAAAATCTCATGGGTAAGTAAAGCAACAAACACTGAAAAATGGAGTTTTCCTTTAAACCACAGCATAAATGATCTTTATAAAATTAATCTTGAAAAAAATGGAAATGTTGCATTTACATGTATGCTTTTTTATGCTATCATATTTCCTCTGGCTTTCGTCTGAGATCTGTTCTGAACCCATAGCTCTAGTTATCTGAATGCAACCTGGAAAAATGCTCCTGACCACTTGTCACACCATGAAGTACTTCCGTTTAGACCTGCACAACTTACTCTAACAACTCATCTACACAATGCCACCCACAAAGAATTTAGTATTCATTACATTTTTTTATGATTTCTCCCAATGATTTTAAACTAGTAGGTACCATCTCTAATAGCATAAGTAACAAGTTTCCTTTATTGCTATACAGTTTGCAGTTAAAATTCTAATGGTGTCACTGATCAGAGAATCGTGTAGCCTAAAGTGGTTTGCATCCTTCTGTAATCAGCTCATAACTCAAACTTTCTGGTCACTTCTTTCCAGTATCATTTACATTGACAACACAGTAGTCTTCTTCAATAACATCCTGCTAACTACCAGTCTCAAGTTAGCCTCTCTGAGACAATATGTATTAATCCTACATTTTTGTCCTGGATTACAACCAACTTAAGACCATGGCCTTCAGAGATAAATTATGAACAATCGACCTTGCTAGAAAAATAAAAAAAATCTTCCATGGTCTAGCTTTATTGGGAGATACGAAACTTTGTAAAGCCTTCCCTAAAAGCTTTGAGATCAATATCTTAATTTATTGCAAATCTTAGCATTTTTCCTAAATCACAGTAGGCCTCCTTAAAGAATAACTAGACCAATGCCAAACAGTTCTACTTATATTTTTATGACATCATTTCTAGCATTCCATCATCTGCCTCATCCATTTTCATGTCATTGTCATCCATTGTCTTTTCTCGTACATCAGTACATTCCCTAGTAATCTACAATACTTCCTAGTGAATTTCTACCTTTTGGGGAAGCTAAAACCTCATAGATCTGCATACCTAGGTAGAATTCTACTCAAGTTATTTCTTCTTGATGGCACCTCTCTTATACAACATGCTGTTTAATTATAGCATTGAAAATATCTACATTACCAAATTTGGAAATCTATAGCAGTTTTACCACTTCATAAAAGAGGACATCCCATGACCTTCAGTAACTTTAGATCATTAGCCATTCTGTCCTATTTGGCTATACTATTAGAAAAAGTTACAGACAAATCACTCATACTCTTCCTACTGAAACCAAACCTGCTTACCCTCTCTTACCATGACTTAATGTCCAAGCACGGAGTGGATACTCCATCACTAGACATTACCATCATTATTCTTTGCAGCTACAGTCTTACAAAACAAGTCACTGCTCATTTTTATAAACTTCTTGGAATCTTTCACTGGCATTAGGGACAACACACTAATAAACTGAATCCTGGAAACTTGTCTTTAAAAACAATATTCAGGCCTTGCTACCCAGCTGCCTTGCAAATAGAGTACAGATAGTGAAATGGTAAAATGGTTACTCTTCCTCAAAGCCAGTCCTGAGATCAGTCTGCCAAAGGTTACAGCTGCTCCTGCATCTGTTATGTATTCAAGCATGGCATGCACAAGTCATGTTCAGTATCGGATCATCTATTAAATATGTGGATGACTCAGCCAATATCCATTATGCAGCTAAGCTATCCACTAAATACTTGACCAGTCAAATTATTTTGCCAGATTTCAGTGGTGGCAACAAAACAAGACTCAGAACTGATCCTTGGTGCCTCCAAATTAAAAAGTATGTGCTTCATCCCAGACTCAAAAATGCCCAGTATGTCAAAAAATCTGCCAATGAATGCATTATGAAGAAGCACAATTGATGTCAATCAAACCACAATATATTATTATTATTTTCTGAAGCCCTCTTATAAATCTCCATTGCACACAGATATTTCTCCACTGAACAAGAATATTAGCATCCAATCTGCTATTGACAAGATTCTTTCATGGCCCATTTCTATTTTCCAGAACATTTTGTATAGGCCCATGTCTAGCCCTATTCTATGTAGTACACAGTTTGAAAAGTCTAATGTGCAACCATATGAAATGTCAAGACATACAAGAGTGAGTTCCAAAATGTGAAGACTGAATGATCGAAAGCACAGACTTACATATGCTAAGTCTGAGATGCTATCGCTCAGAATATTTCAATTCCTCCAAAGTATGGCGATCTCAAAGTTAATATATAGTGAATTTGGAAAGTGAGCAAAGGATTAATTTTGTTAAATAGCAGAATGCAATACCGCACCCTTCGCCATGCTCACATGCTTTTGCATGGATACCTTGCCCGCACCACCACTCATTGCCTCTCCAATGTTAAACAGAGATATAAAAACTTTTTTTTCCCGATTTAGTCTTCTTATTCTTCTCATCAAATGTGATCATCTGACTCATAAACTTGCTATTTAAGCCCCAACTCCCATCCTTGCTGTTTGCTATTCATTAAAACTGCTGCACTTACCAGCCAGACAGTAAACTTGTAACAAATATCATTGCTTATTCACTGTAGTTTATACTGCTTCATCCAGCTCTAATGCTGGATGAACGTATCCTACTGACATCAGAATGCAGAAAGGTTTGTGAGCTGCAGCAAAGTTTTCAAGGAAAGTCTTTAATAACTATATGTGACCTTTTTCAGATTTCAGATCTAACTCAAACTATTTTCTATAGTCCTACTTTTATGTCTCTAAAATGAATGCATTTACTATATGTTTTACTTTTAAAAAACAGTGCTCCAGCATTACTATTTAACATTCAGTGTCAACCACCACTTATAGAAAAAGGAACACAGTATAAATATGACTCTGTCACCAATCCACATATTTATTTATTTTTGTATGCAGGCACACATGTCTGTGTGCATATGTGTGTCTGTGTATATCTGTGTGTGTGTGTGTGTGTGTGTGTGTGTGTGTGTGTGTGTGTGTGTGTGTGTGTGTGTGTGTGTGTGACAGAGAGAGAGAGAGAGAGAGAGACTGTGTCTGTTTATTCATGCATCAGTGGTGGGTGTTTAGAGATATGTTATGTATAAGTAGTAACATTTCACATTTTTATATGTTCAGTTTTCTAATCAAATTGGTGGAATATTTTAGACAAAAGTCTGATATCCAGGAGTTGAAAAAAATGTAACAGAAATATAATTAATATTCCAGTATGTGAACCTAAGGTAGGCATTAAAGTACATAAGGATGAATGAATGTCATTATGCAGCATGGAAAGTATATAAACTGTGCACAGATGATGGCCTTCTAAACTATTTCCATGTGCTGAGACACTTCTTCTGGAACATTTTAGAGGGTATGTATTCAGCTGCCTTTTCTTAGCAGTAACAAGTACTGAAGTAAATGTGACAATGTTTGCTATAGCCTTGGAAAAACATTTGTGGACTGCTTGTTCAAATTCCACTTGTATTGAAATGGAAGAGAATTCAAATATTGCACTTTGTAGGGCAGAAAATGACCCTGTCACCCACAATAAAATACAGACTTCCCATAAATGTGTCTTCACCATCTGCAGACCTTTTGCTTGCAAAATCAATTTCAAAGCATCTGAACCCTGTAGAAAAAGAAATTTCCCATTTTGCAACCAAAGTGTGTTTCAACCAATAGTGCATTTTCGAACAGATGATAGTCATACAAATGTTAGACTGCCATATTAGAACTTTAGCAAGTTACTTCACTGTGCTAATCTCTGCAGTTCATTAATTTATTCCCACACACTATGATTAATTTCAAGCTCTCATATTAAAATTTCTTTGACTGTAAAAGACATTTCCTTTATACCTCTAAACAATACCCAATCTTTGTAACCAAAGTGTATTTCATCCAATGGTGCATTTTCGAACAGATGATAGTCACACAAATGTTATACTGCCATATTAACACTTTAGCAAGTTACTTCACTGTGGAAATATGTGCAGTTTATTAATTTATTCCCACACACTTATGATTAATTTCAAGCTCCCATAATAACATTTCTTTGACTATAAAAGTCTTTTCTTTTATACCTCTAAACAGAACCTGATTTCGCCTCATGTTTTTGCCCTGAGCCTCATAAATTTTTGATTTTCTGATAAATTGAGTATTGCAGTCTGTCAGCATGCCAGATATTAGAGCTTCTTGCTTCTTTTTTCAGTAAAATACACATTTAGGTAAAACCTGCTATTCTATTAGCTTTTTAGGTTATCTAGTGAAATATTTAAAATTGTCCCTGATTTGAGGCCTTTGTTCCTCCTATTGTTTTTGGCTTTGTCCATAATTCTTCAGTAAAGATCTTCAGAGTTATGATTTCCTTAACTTGTATTCAGCAAAATATTTCTAGAGCATGCCTTTTACTCTGTGTCTTTTTCTTGCTAAATATAGTGACAGGCCAGATGCATTTTTTTAAATTTTTGCAGTATAATATATTTCTTCAAAAGTAATGGTATGGAATTCATAAATGACTACTCTCAGTGTAAAACTGATTCTTAAATGAATACTTATTACAGTTTAGCATTACAATAGAATACTTTACATAATGTTGAAAAAAACATATTAATGGATCACAACAGAGCAAGGCCATCTTTTATTTTTATTAATGTTTATTGGATACCTGAATTAGGAGTACAAACAGTTAAACAACAGTTGGGAGAAATAATGCAAATATCAATGGGAAACATTATTTTTGCACATGGCTTTAATTGCATTTTATCTGACGAGGATGCCAACATTAGCTGTAAAAGGAAGAAACCTGTATCAGTGAAGGTTTTGATGGAGTTCACTGTTCTATATAATATGATAAAAATAAATGCAGTTTCAGTATCAGAGTCCCTCTTCTTTACACATTTCTCACACAGGCATGGGACACAGTCACAGAGTATATGTTACAAATGAGATCGCTAGTAGAATAGATAATGTTAAAGTAGTATCTTGTCCATTGTCAGATCATAACCTGATAACATTTGAAGTTATACTGAATACTAGTAATAACATCCCAATTAAAAGGATTCCCACAAATATAACCAATATGAAAGACTTTAAAGAGCTCTTTAATAAAAAAATTAAAACTTTTATTGAAATTAATCATATAGGTAATGCCGCTCATTTAGTCAGGATAAAATAGACGAGTCATTGTGGGTTCTGTTCGGGCAACTTTATTATTTACAAACACATCAGGATAGAGGTTTAATAACTTTAACTTAGATATACTTATAAACAAACTAGCTATTACACTCATACATGCTCACTCTCTGACTGCACTCACAAAATGGCACTAAAGCCAGCAAGAGCTCGTTACTTATATGTACATGCTGATCTTGAAATGCTTCTTAAAGGTAAAACATACACACACTATTCTACATCCTCTATCTTTGAGAAATAAAACATGCAATATTGACAACATTAATTGACATGCAAGCAATACAAATAATTCTTGGTCATGCAATTATGCAGAACTAATTTAATATAAACAATTATGTCCAGGTTGCTGTGTATTTCACACTAGCTCTAGAAATATGACCAAAGCGTGTGATACAGAAATTAGAATCAGATTTAGCAAGTGGGACTGTCTCTGCCGAATGTTCAACTTTAGGGACATCAGGAACATCATCAGAAATGGAAGTGGGAGTTAAGAAACGTTCTGCAACCGGAGCATTATCTGGATTGATCTGAGATCTAGAGTCTGTATCACAGGAACAATGCTATGATATAAATTCTGGTACAGGAAGAAGATGTCTGTGATTTCTCCTGTACTCCACACCCTCAGATTCTATGAAGTATGATCTTGGCTTGGTAATATACCTGTTACTTGACCAATCCGATGGAAACCTTTCACCACTTGTATCTTTACTCTCTCTCCTTCTTTCAATGGACAAAGAAATCTGCTCGATTTATTATAACTTGACTCCTGGAAAGAATGCTTTCTGAATAATTGGGGTGTAATTGTCCCATTGTTCTTAGCTTTAGGCCTCAACAAACTGGAACAAATAGGCAGTATTGTTCAGGTTTGCCTAGATGGAAGTTTCTGAGCAGGCGAGCCAAGTATATCATCATGGCGAATATTTCTGAGATTAAGTAAATTCAATAAGACATCGGTATTATCATGCTTTGACCTCTCAAGTAATTGCTTTGCACCCTGTGCTGCACATTCAGCTAGTCCATTTGACTGTGGATACTTTGGACTACTAGTAACATGTTCAAAGCCCCATTCTTTTGCAAATTTCTGATACAGCTGACTGGCAAATTGGGTACCATTGTCAGAAATAACTTTCTGCAGACTACCATGGACTGAGAAATGACATTTCATCTTGGTAATGGCAGCACTGGATGTTAGGTTACATAGTAAGTCAATCTCTAGCCACTTTGAATAACAGTCTACCAACATTAAGTAATTCTGATTGTTCCACTCAAATATAGCAATGGCTACTGTTGACCAATGTACTTCAGGAACTTATCTTAGCTGAAGTGTTTTTTTTTGCAAATGTGGTTTAGTAGTATTCAATACTGAACAAGAAGAAAGTACTCCATCAATGTCTTTTACCAGAGAAGGCCAAAATACTAGTTATCTTGCCCTTCTTTTGGTAGATTTGGAATCTGGGTGACCATGATGCAAAATCTGGATATATTTATGTTGTAAGGAGGCAAGAACAACAGTTTTGGGACCTTTGGAAATAACACCCTCGTCCATCAACATCTCATCTCTATAAGGAAAATAAGTTTGCACTTCAGGTGGTACACTAGATTGCATTGATGGACATCCGACATTAATGTAGTGGTTGAGCTTTTGCAAAATTGGATTAGTGTTTGCATGATTTCTCAGCTCATCAATCTCTTGGTAGAAATATTGCGTACTTCCATGATATCAAAGTCAACATTTTCTGCATAAAGCTGTTCCATTCTACTTCTGGGTGATCTAGATAAGGTATCAACCAGATACAGAGTATAGATAATTTTGAAGTTGTACTTTTGCAGTTTGAGCATCATTCTTTGTAATCTCTCTGGAGCCAAATGCATAGGCTTCTTTAGAATAGTAGCTAGTGGTTGGTGATCAGTTTCAATCTGAATAGCTTGACCATAGATATAATCATGAAACTTTGAACATGCAAATACTATTGCCAAAAGATTTTTCTTAATTTGAGCATATTGCATTTAAGTTTGGGTAAGAGTTCTAGATGCATAGGCTACTGGTCTGCTTTTGAAGAATAACTGTGCCAAGACCAAATTTTGAAGCATCACAGGAAAGAGTTACTTGTTTATTGACATCATAGTATCTTATGTAGGTAGGGTGGTAATTTTCTGCTTCGGGTCTTCAAATGGCTTCTGGTAATGTTACAACCAAGACCATGTAACATTTTTCACGTCAGCTCTCTCGAAGGTGATGTCATCTCACTGGTCTGGTATAAACTTGCCTATATAGTTGACCACACTAAGAAAACTTAGAGCTTGAACATTATCTGGTACTGGCATCCCAAAAATGGCTGTTTGCTTGGATGGATTTGGTCTCACACCAGTGCTAGTAAATAAATGACCTACATATGTAACTTCTGGTAATCTGAATTTGTGCTTCAGAGGATTGAGCTTTAAGTTCACTTCACGTGCTCTGTCTAGAACTTTCATAAGGTGTCTGTCATGCTCTGCTTCACCATTGCCTCTAACCAATAAAGCATCTACTGTTATGGCACAAGAATAACCTGAAAACATTTGCTCCATTGTATGCTGGAAGACTTCACTTGCAGAATTTATTCCAAATGGCATTCTGAGGAATCGATATCTGCCAAATGGGGTACTGAAAGTCACCAGTAATGAGGATTTGCAATCAATTATCACTTGCTAAAATTAGCTTTTTGCATATAAGACAGAAAAAAACAGTGGCATTTGGTATCAGGGCTGCAACTTCCTTGACTCTATGCATTGGATGATGCAGTCTCTTTAATGATTTGTTCAAATCTCTTGGGTCAATACATATTCTGATTTTGTCTGAGCCTTTTTTGTGTTGGTTCTGTAAATGAACAAATTACATCTTGCTGCACCATTTTATCCAACTGAGCTTTGACTTTATCCTGCATAGCTATCAGAACTTTTTTTGCTGGTCTGACTACTGAACTAACTACTGGATCTAACTTCATGGAATACACAACTCAAAGTTTGCCCAGCTTGGCATTGAAAACATCAACATACTCTGAGAAAATGGCTTCAGTAAAACTGGAACTAGGATATGTGTTTAAGTGATGAACCTCTTTGGTAAAAGAAAGCAAATTCATTCTCAAACTGTCTTTGAGACCCACATAATGAATGCACATGTCTTCGGACTACATGGAATAACACGTTGTAACAGTTCCTAGCCAAATAACATGAAAGCACTACTGAGCCTTTGGTTTGAATTTCTTCACCTCCATAAGCAACACGTTTCACATTACTAGTCACATTGAGTTGTTCACCAGTTCTCACCTTAACAAATGTGTCTGTTGACATAACATTACGCTTTGAGCCAGTGTCCACTTTAAGCTCAGTGGATTTACCATTGATCTGGACAGTATAAAACACTTCATTCTTTGCCAGCAAATCTACTGCACCAACCTTTTCAACAATTACTGATACAACAACTACATAGAAATTAGAATTGAAGCTCTGCATATTATCAGCTTGCTTTTTTGAGTAGCCCTTCTTCATAACTGTGTAGGGTTTACTTGATTTGCAAAACTTTTGAAAATGGTTCAATTTTTTACACTTGTGGCATTGCTGACCAAATGGTAAGTATTTTTCGCTTTTAGACTCATGATTGGCACCACGATTGTGGCAGTTAACAATAAGGCTGGATTTGGGTTTTGCTGACTCACCCTTGACTGCACTGAGCATGTCCTTTTCTTAGAACTTGCTGGAAAACTATGGGATCTCCCAGGTAAACCCACAGGGGTGGCAGCTGCCATGTGCTTAGGCCTGCTTCTGGTAGTCACGTGTTGCATGCTGTCTACATTTATTCTGGAGCCTGCTGAAACTATGCTCTTATTACTTGCAAGCATACTTGTGTGCCTTTCTGTAACTTCATGGATTTGACAAATCTCAGTAGATTTGCTCAACATTAAATAACTGTCATGAAGCAAAATCTTTCTCACTGCAGTGCTATTAATGCCACACTCAAGCCTGGCTTTTATTAACTCATCTTTTAAGTCACCAAGCTGACACATTTAGGTTTTGTTTCTCAGGTCAGTTATATATACGCTGCAAAATGTTCCTCTGGTCTTTTATCTCTTCTGTAAAACAAACGCCTCTCTATGTAATATGTGTCCAGGGATTAAACATTTCCCTGAACTTGTGCTTCAAACAGAAATTTATGCCAGTATTTGTAACTATGCCTAACAGCAAAACAATTCCCTGAATAACTGAACTTTGAGAACTAAGTTTCCCAGGTACTGTAATACTCTTGAAATTACTGTACTGTAAAAGTCATCATTGTAAGAAACATTTCAAAATAACTGCACTTTATGAATAAATTGGGCAGAAAAAGCTCAGAGTAAGAAGCATTTCAAAGTAACTGCACTTTGCGAATAAACAGCACACAGCACACTGAAACTTCTTCAAAATGGCCTTACTTTGCTAGAAAAACTCTGTAATGATGGCACTCTGTGAATAGACACACCCAGCACAAGAAACTTTTCAAAATGGCTGTATTTTGACTGTACTTTATGAAACAGATGCACTTTGCACACAGATAAACTGTTCAGAATAAATGCACAGTAATAAGCACACCCTGTAAGCACTTTTACACACTTTGAGATACTTCAAATAACTCTTGTTATGCCTTAAATACAATGTGAAATAGTAGTTATGCCAAAATACAGTACTTTGCCAAAAACATGCAGTCCCTTGCTTTATTTATGCTTAATGTGCCCTTTTTGCACTTTGTTATATTCGTTTTGCTCGTTAAATCTTTTTCCATGCCCATTATACTTTTCTTGTGCGTGCTTTACTCTAAACATACCTGTTTTGCTTTAAACATGCTCATTTTGCTATTCTGAGGTAATTATGAACTCCTTATGTGCTTTTCTGATAATCATTTTATCAAATATCTTAATTTTAAACATTTTCTTTAATTAATAAACTTTTTGTGCCTCTAACTTGTTTAATAGTGTGGTCTGTGCCCTTGCAATGCCCTGTTTTTTCATTTTTATAAAATAAATAATTTGTGCAAGTTTTCATTACCTTTGTCTCATTTCTTGCCCTTTTCCGTGCTCATTTCTCTTAATTTGCCTTCACTGTTAACTCTGCACATCGTAGCTCTGAAAAGCAGTCTCTGGATTCCCAGCTCTGACACTATGTCACTCATCTAGTCAGGATGAAATAGATGAGTCTTTGTGGGTTCTGTTCAAGCAGCTTTATTATGTACAAGCACATCAGGACTGAGGATTAATAACTTTAATTCGGATAAACGTATAAACAGACTAGCTATTACACTCATACATGCTCACTCTCTGGCTGCAATCACAAAATGGCACTGAAGCTAGCACATGCTAGCTATTTATATGCACATGCCAACCTTGAAATGCTTCTTAAAGGTGCAACATACACACACTATTCTCAATGTAATACCCCAAAGATTTTTGTATGGGACAATTTAAAAGCATGCCTATTTGGCAAAATTACAAGTTAATATGCACACAAAAAACCCCAGAAACAATGGGCAAATAATTGATGGATTTACAGGAGAAAACTGATAAATTAAAATTAGATATTCAAAAAGGAAATAGAATAAATACATAGCTTAAACAGTAATATTTATATATTTTACAACATGAAACTATGATAAATTTAGAAAATATTAAAATAATTAATGATTCCATAAATCCTAAATCATTGCATAAATTGGATACTAAAACAAAAATGATTGTTAAATCTAACCACATCAGTGAATTATACTCCTCTAGTAGTAAAAAGGTTACTGAAATAGAAGATACTCCAGATGTTTTCAGGTCTCATTTTAATAAGATTAATCAACACAAACCAACAACGGATACAAAAGATCTAATTAAAACATTTATAAAAAATATACTGAAAATAGACTGTTAGAGGATCAAATAATAAAAACTGACAAGCCCATATCAATGTCTGAATTCAAAATTCAAATTAGTAATTCAAAATTCAACAAGGCACCTGGAAATGACAGTATAATACATGAACTATACAAAATGATGAGTTAGGATGCATTGAGTATTTTACTAGAGGTATTTTCATAGTTAAAGGGCTTACAAAGGTACCCCCTATCCTGGAAATACACTCTAATATCCCAAATTTTAAAACCTGCCAAGAATTAAACATAATGTTCTTCACATAGACAAATTACATTATTAAATGTAGATTATAAAATATTCATGGTAATCTATGCCTCTAGAATAACACAATTTCTTCTGATGTTGATAAATAATGACCCAATTGGGTTTACAATGAATAGGAACACCTATGATAATATCAAACAAATACTATTAATAATTGATTATACTAATAATTCAAAAAAGAGTTAACTTTGGTTAGTCTGGATATCAATAGTGCATTGGATTCAGTTAATTAGGAGTATTTATTATTAGTACTGGAGGAATATAATTTTTCAAACAATTTCTTACAATTAATCAAACTTCTCTATGAAAACTCTTTTGTGCACATTAAGATAGGATCATGCACTTCTCAATCAATCATGATCACTAAAGGTACTAAACAGTGTTGTTCCTTGACCCATTGCTTTTTAATCTAGTTATGGAACCTTTTGCAAATTATATAAGATCAAAAAAAAAATTAAAGCAATACTAATAAATAATGATTTAATCCCCAAAACAAACTTATTTGCAGATGATATCCTATTAACTTTGACTGATTACAGTTTTTCTCTTATCGCAGTATTCCAAGCAATAGAAATATTCCAAAAGAAATTGGGACTGAGTTTTAATGAGAATAAGATTAAAATGCTACCTGTTAATTATAATATTAATAAAACAGCTAAGAAATTACATAAATGCATTATGATAGATGGTAAAATCATTTACTTAGGGATAATCTTGTCTGATAATATCAAAGATGTAACAACCCTTAATTATAATAATAATAACTTAAATTCCATAAAACACACTTTAATAAATGGAAAAACTTTTTTTTCACTGTGGAACAGACACTCTCCTTAATTTGAAAGATTATCCTTCCTAAAATTCTAAATATAATACAATCTTGATGTGATGTCCCTCCTATGGGCCAGAAATCAAGGAGCCTCAATCCTCACCACTGACACTGGTGATGGACATTCACTTGGAACAAAGATAGATACACAAAGTATTTCCAGATGCAGCTCTCTGCAGTAAACCAAATTTCCCTTAAGAGCACACAGGGACCACACTCCCATCGTGGGGCTGGATTTCCCTCTCTCTCTCTCACCAGGCCCCAAATAAAACTCCACACTGATCACAGCTGTAGACTTGAGTCTTCAGCAGACTGGACCAAGACAAGTCCTCCACTACCCTCTCTGTGAAACCAGTGCTCTGTGTCCCTACTCCAAGTAAATAATACACACACTCATTGAAATTTGATTTCTCTCACACACACACACACACACACACACACACACACACACACACACACACACACACACACACACACACACAACTGGGAAAGGCTGGCACAGATTTCCCAGCTATGCCCCATCTGCCAAGACTATAAGGTAGACACTGCTACCAGAATACTACAAAGCCAGCTACACCAAGGGTCTTATAAGAGTACCCAGTTATACTGAGTAAAATGAATACTAATACAAATGGCAGTGTTTGACCAAGGCAGCAAGGCTTTCAGGAGTGGCCACAGTGTCACCAAATAAATGTAAGTACTCCCAATGGTTAAATTATTCCTAAAAGACCAGACACAATGAAAAGTTTAAATATATTTAATAATAAATAAAAAAAGAACATGTAAATACTAAATATCTATTTACAGTAAGCAACAGAGTTTGAATTACAGGAAATATTAAAAATAACACATATGGAAAGATTCACACAGATACAGAAAAACAATTCATAACTAATCTCACTATATTTTCCTGACTGATCTAAACAATTACTGTCCCCTAGTTCTATTACTAGAGCAAAGTAAGATGACGTGGGTGAGTGGTCCTCTTTTTTGTCAGGTTTCAAAAACAGACTGTTCTGAGACTTCTTTCTCATCTTGTATTAAAGCATCAGTTCAGTGCTGACTTGCATAAGGACATCACACATATCTGGTCATCTGATTTATTGTTCCCACACTACCCCCTTTACTAGAAACTGAACCAGAATCTAGCACATATGGGTTATAATATGCACACATAGAGCTTTGCTAAAATGTGTTATAGCATCTGGAAGCCATAAAACCATATCAAAAATTTCCACCCTTCCAGGGTAGGAACTAGTTCACCCCAAGGACAATACAGTAGGATTCCTAGTCCCACTTTTCACATACATTTTGCCTCTGGCTGCAATCAGAACTGTAACATACAATCTTTATGGCCTAAACCAGGTAATTTAATGTCAGACTATTTTTCAAAGTTAGCTGAACTGAGGTTAACCTCTTTACTTCCAATATCCTCTATTACAATATATTAATTTCAACAGTTACAATACAGTCTGACATACAGGTGTATTTCTTTTCTGTCCATCAGGGCTTTTTCTTGGTGCATTTTTAACACAAGTAGTTTACAAATATATTTTCAACACAAGCACCTGTACAGATCAGTTTTACAAACAAATTACATGTAATTCTTTACAAAACTCCAGTTAGCTAGGCTGGCATATGTTACACATCCACTCCCCTACTTTCTCTGGCATAGCTGGCACTTCCTCACATCATCATATCTCTCCGTCTTTGAAAACTCAAGCTAGTTTCTTAAGTGACCCTTGAGAAATGTGGCTTGAGGGACACCATCCTGCCTGGGACCACATTAACCCATAACCTGACTTAACAGACAATCTTCATTGGTGTTGCTGACCTTACTATGGTGCTGCACTGTCATGTTGTATGCCTGCAAACCTAAAATCCACCTTAATAACTTGACATTTTGCTAGCTGCCTCAATGTAGCCATGTTAAGGGATTGTGGTCTGTGACTACAGTGAATTTCCTTCCATAAATATAGGGTTAAAGTTTCTACAGTACCCATACTATGGCTAGACATTTTTTTTTCTACAGCTGCATAAAATTCCTCCCTAGCATGGATTCTACGGTTGACATATACAGCTGGGTGCTGTTTTGCCCTGAGGAAACCTGGCTGAATACTGCCCTCACCCCATGGTTCAAAGCATCCACCTGCACAACAGATTCTTTGCTGTAATATGGACTGGCTAACACAAAGGGTCCTCCCAAATACCCTTTAAGCTTTTGGAATGCCTGCTTACAGCATAGGGTCCAGACTACCTTACCTAGCCTGTTTTTCCTCATCAGGCCTGTGAGGGGAGCAGCTATTGTACTAGAACTGGGGACAAACTTTCTATAGTACCCCGCTGTCCCCAAGAATGCCTTCAACTGCTTTTTGGTAACAGGGGCAGGCCATGCCTAATAGCTTCCACTTTGGCAGGTTCTGGCCTGATCTTTCCACTTCTCACTCTATGTCCCAGGTAAGAGACATCTGCCATACCCACCTGACACTTCCTGGGATTAATGGTCAACCCTGCACTTTGCTGTTTGTCCAGGACATCCCTGACATGTTGAAGGCGCTAATGCCAGGAATGGCTGTAGATGGTAATATCATCCAGCTAAGCAAGGGCATAATCTCCTTCTACTAACATATCTCTGTAAGGTCACTGGGGCATTTTGCATTCCAAAGGGCATCTTTGTGAACTCATATAATCTGAAAGGAGTCACAAAGGCTGATCTCTCTCTCTCTCTCTCTCTCTCTAGTTTTGGGAGTCAAGAGCACCTGCCAGTAGCCTTTGTTCAGATCAATATTGGTCAGATACTTAGCTGCTCTAAGGCTTCATCTGTCCTAGGCATGAGGTAAGCATCTGACCCTGTGTGACTGTATAGTTTTCTGTAATCCACACAGAACCTGGTGCGGCCATCTTTCTTTGGTACCAGCACCACTGGGGAGGCCCAGGGACTGCTGGATTCCTGGATTACCCCCCAGGTCCAACATTAAATGTATCTCCTCCCTCAGAGTCTGTCTGACTTGCTCAGTCACCCTTTAAGGGGTCTGCTTCATAGCCCTTTGGGGTCCTGTATCCAAATGGTGATACACCAGGTGGGTGCACTCAGGTTTCCCAGTGAACATGCCCCCAGACTCCTGTAACACTGCTCATATTTCTCAAACATGGGTAGGGGATAGCTGCTGGGACACTGCTAACTCTTCCACTAAGGTGTCAGTCTGAGACTCACTGAGGAGATCAGTCAACAGATCCCCATCAGACTCCTCCTACAATCCACTGCAAATACTCAGCACCAGGGTGTCCCTATCATGGTAAGGCTTCATCGTGTTAACATGGTAAAATTTGTACCCCTGCCTCCTGCCTAGCAGGTTTACCATGTAGTTAACATTACTGACCTTCCTTACCACTTCAAAGGGTACCTCCCAAGCTGCATGCAGCTTACTGTGTCTGACAGGAATGAGCTCCATAACCTGCTGTCCCACAGCATACTTTCAGGCTCGAGCATTCCTGTCATACCAGACCTTTTTCTGCTGTTGGGCCCCTGCTACATTCTCCTGGGCCAACCCCATCATGAGCTCTCTAAGACTTGTCATGATGTTTAGAACACATGCCACAACAGACTCCTTGCGGGATTCACACTCAACCTCCCACTGATTATGAATCAAATCTAAAGGCCCCCTTAACCTATGCCCAAACAACAACTCAAAGGGTGAAAAAACAGTGGATTCCTGGGGACCTCACTGTATGTAAGCAGCAGATGGGGCAAATATCCGTCCCACTCTCTCTTAAACTGATCTGCAAATGACAGTAGCATGGTTTTTAATGTACAGTATAACCTCTCCACAAGACCATCAGTCTGGGAGTGGTAGGGGGTGGTCTTTAGGTGCTTCACCTCACAGTGCTTCCATAGACAAGCCAGCAGGTCTGACATAAAACTGGCACCTCTGTCAGTCAGTATTTTTCTTGGGAAACCTACCCTGCTGAATATCTCTATCAAAGCTTTTGCCACGTTCTCTGCCACAACGGAGGACAGAGCCACCACCTCAGATTATCTAGTAGCATAATCTACCACCACCAGGATATACGTTTTCCCTGTTGAACTTGGGGTAGTTAGAAGCCCCACAATATCCATAGCTACCCTCTGAAATGGCTCTTCAGTCACAGGCAAAGCCATCAAAGGAGCTTTGACCTTGTCTCCTGCCTTGCCTACCTTTTGGCACTGATCACAGGTCCTGCAACAACCTGTTACATCCCTTGCAATCCCAGGCCAATAAAAATTCTGCATAATACATCTCTTGGTATGCTTTTTGCCCATATGACCTGTAAAAGGAGTGTCATGGCCTATGGTTAGAAGTACCAGACAGTAAGCTCTGGGTAATACCAACTGCTGTATTACCTCACCTTCTAGCCCTCCCTTAGGGGTCCACTCTCTTTACAGAAACCTTTTGTTCCAGTATACAGACTCCTCCTCCCCCTTTCCATGAGAATCTGGCACCTCCCAAGCTACCTCCCTCAAGTCTCTTACACCAGGGTCTGAGAGCTGAGCTTGTCTCAACTATATCTCTGTGACCCCCTCCCAGCTCCCCTTCCATAGGGAGTCTAGTATACACTGTCAGTGGTGTCTCACTGTCAGTCTGAGTAATACCACTCACCTCTACCATTGCAGTCACCCTGTCCAAGGGAACATCAGTACCTACCAGCAGCTGTTGCTCACCTTCAGGCTCACTGCTACAGTGTATCTCCATCCCTGAAATAGCCACTTCACCAGCTCTGCCTTCATGTGTGGGGTCTGCTGGGTTTCCCCCAGGCTACCAGACCCACATGCCTGTCTCCAAGCCTGACTGCATGTAACCACATGCACACAAGGTACTGTATTATAAAAAAACATTACCTATCAGGACATCTGCAGGGATATCTTCAACCACACCTACATACTTGATTCCTTTTCCACCCTCCCAGTCAAGGTGAACCCTGGCCAAAGGCATTTGGAATGGGCTCCCTCCTAAAGCTCTGACTGGAGTGGACTACCCAAGCAAGTACTTCTCCTCCTTAACTAGTGCAGGCTTCACAATGGTTATGTCAGATGCTGTGTCTCTCTTAGCAGAGGCCTGTTTCTTATCCACAGATCTAGAATACAAACTCCAGTGATAGTCTGTTACCCCTGTTGTCTCCAGACAACTTACCACTTGCATACTGTTATTCCCATTAGCTGGCTCCCCCACCTTTTGTTCCCCACCTTGCTTCCATGGACATTTGCATGTTACATGGCCCAACTGGTTACATTTAAAACATCTAACCCTTGATCCTGGCCATGCACCTGAACTAGTGGCTTCCCCTGTTACCAGTGGATTCTGTTGGGGTGATTTAGGCTGCCCACCATGGGTACCCTTATATACATATGTAGTCTGGGTATCCCCTTTTTGTTCAGTGATGCCCTGCTTGCTAAGTAGAGATACTCTTTCCTCTCCAGATCATCTGCAGAGTTATACTTCCAGTCTGCCAACCAGATTCTTATGTCCTCATTCAAAGTGCTAAGGGCTTGTTCCTTCACCAAAAGATCTGACAGCCTTTCAAAAGTGATACTTTACACCCCCTCACCCACATATGAAAACAACTGCTTAACTCAGCAATATAATCACATACACTTTCATCTGCCTTACGTCTTTGCTCACGAAACTTTTCTGTAAGCTTCTGGTGTTAAGTTAAAACATTCCAATAAGCACTGTTCAACTTTATCATAGTTTAAATAATCAGTATCAGACAATTTAGAAACAACAGTTACAGTTTTCCCATGAAGTCAGGAACCGTACCCAGAGCCCTTGGTCAACATTATACTGTTTACATGTTCTTTCACATATATGAATAAAACTATCAAAATTATCACCCTCTGTAAACTGTGGAAGAAATTTACTGAGCTTTACTGCTTCTGGGTTTTGGTTATTCCCTTCCCCATTACCTCCCTGACCCTGACAAAGAATCAGCATCTCCTTCTCATTTTGACACTGATTCTCATTTTCTTCAGCCTCCAAACACTGCAGTCTCTCATTTTCTATGTCCTCCAAACTCCTCAGTCTCTCTACTGATTCTAATTCTATCTGTTTGCTTGCTGCAGTCTCCCTGCTGATTCTAATTACAAATGTTTGGCCTTCAGTTCAAATTGTTTTTAACTCCAGATGGGTTTTTAAGTCCTCTGAGGAAAAGGTGAACTGCCCTGTTTCTGTGGGCTGCAAATCCCCATCACCAGATTGGTAATCATCCTGGTTGCTCGTTTGGGCTACAGCTGTGACTAAGTCTGAAATCATTTCCTTTTTAGTCAGGTTGGCATCCAGTACTTTGGCTTCATGCACCTTGGCCAACTAATTCTTTGCCAGTTTGCCATTATCTTCTGCTCATGTCTTTTCCTGCTTTCCTTGACTAAACTAAGTGGACAAAAAATAAATAAAGCTGTTGTGAAAATGAAACTCTGTATGTTTACCTTGTGGCTGCTGAGAGTATGCACACTTTCAGTGACAACTGACTACAGGCTATGGAAGTTCAATTAATATCCACACCACTGCTCACCAATATGTGACACTCCTCCTCTGGGCCAGTAATCAAGGAGCCTCAATCCTCACTACTGACATCAGTAAGGGATGTTCACTTGGAAGAAAGATACATACACACAGTATTTCCAGACACAGTTCTCAGCACCAAACACAATTTCCTTTAAGAGCACACAGGGACCACGCTCCCATCCTGGGGCTGGGTTTCCCTCTCTCTCTATCACCAGGCCTCAAATAAGACCATACACTGACCACAGCTGTAGACCTGAGTCCTCATCTGAGTGTTCCAAGCCAAGTCCTACCCACCCTCTCTGTGAAACCAGTGCTCTGTGTCCCTACTCCACGTAGATGACACACACACTCTTTGAGATTTAATTTTCACACACACACACACACACACACACACACACACGCACACACACGCACACACACGCACACGTACACACACGCACACACACGCACACACACACACACACACACACACACACACACACACACACACACACACACACACACACACACACACCTAAGGCTGGCACAGATTTACCAGATATGCCCCTTATGCCCAGGCTATAAGGTAGGTACTGCCACCAGAACACTCCAAAGTTTGCTACTCTAAGGCTCTTACAAGGGTGCCCAGTTATACTGAGTAAAAGTATTACTAATACAAATGGTAGTGTTTGACCAATTCATCAAGGCTTTCAGGAGCAGCCACAGTGTCACCAAATAAATATACGTACTCTCAAAGGTTAAAATATTCCATAAAAGACCAGCCACAATTAAAAGCTTAAATATATTTAATAATAAATAATAAAAGAATATGAACATACTAAATATATTTTTTACAACAAACACCAGAGTTTCATCACAGGAAATATTAAAAATAACACCTTTGGAAAGACTTGCACAAATGCAGAAAAACAGTACTTAACTAGTCTCAATATATTTCCCTGACTGATATACAACTGTTCTCTAGTTCACTTACTAGAGTAAGGCAAGATGGTGTGGGAATGCGGGCCCCCTCCTTCTTTGTCAGGTTTCAAAAACAAACTGCCCTGAGACTTCTGTCTCATTTAGTATTAAAGCATCATTTCAGTAATGACATCACACACATCTGATCATCTAACTTCTGGTTCCCACACTACACATTTACTTTAAACTGAACCAGATTCTAGCACATATGTATTATAATGCACACACATAGAGCTTTGTTGATGTGATATATTATCTGGAAGCTATAAAACCATTTAAAAAACGTCCACCCTTCCACAATAACAATTAGTTCACCCCTAAGGACAATACAGCAGGATTCCTAGTCCTGGTTTTCACAAACATTTTGACTCTGGCTGCAATCAGAACTGTAACATACAGTCTTTATGGCTTAAAACAGGTAATTTCATTTCAGAATATTTTTCAAAGTTAGCTGGACTGAGATTAACCTCTTCTCTTCCAGTATCCTCTGTTACAATATATTCATTTTAACAGTTACAATACAGTCTGACATATAGGTGTATAGGTATATTTCTTTTCTATCCAGCAGGACCCACCGTTAATACATTTTTAATACAAGTAGCTTTACAAATATATTTTCAATGCAAGCACCTGTACAATTCAGTTTAATAAACAAATGACAAATTGTTTATGGCAAATGGCATCTCTGTCAGTCAGTATTTTTCTTGGGAAACCTACCCTGCTGAATATCTCTAACAAAGCTTTTGCCACGTTCTCTGCCACAACGGAGGACAGAGCCACCACCTCAGATTATCTAGTAGCATAATCTACCACCACCAGGATATACGTTTTCCCTGTTGAACTTGGGGTAGTTAGAATCCCCACAATATCCATAGCTACCCTCTGAAATGGCTCTTCAGTCACAGGCAAAGCCATCAAAGGAGCTTTGACCTTGTCTCCTGCCTGCAATACCTTTTGGCACTGATCACAGGTCCTGCAACAACCTGTTACATCCCTTGCAATCCCAGGCCAATAAAAATTCTGCATAATACATCTCTTGGTATGCTTTTTGCCCGTATGACCTGTAAAAGGAGTGTCATGGCCTATGGTTAGAAGTACCAGACAGTAAGCTCTGGGCAATACCAACTGCTGTATTACCTCACCTTCTAGCCCTCCCTCAGGGGTCCACTCTCTTTACAGAAACCCTTAGTTCCAGTATACAGACTCCTCCTCCTACTTTCCATGAGAATCTGGCACCTCCCTAGCTACCTCCCTCAAGTCTCTTACACCAGGGTCTGAGAGCTGAGCTTGTCTCAACTATATCTCTGTGACCCCCTCCCAGCTCCCCTTCCATAGGGAGTCTAGTATGCTCTGTCAGTGGTGTCTCACTGTCAGTCTGAGTAATACCACTCACCTCTACCATTGCAGTCACCCTGTCCAAGGAAAAATCAGTACCTACCAGCAGCTGTTGCTCACCTTTAGGCTCACTGCTACAGTGTATCTCCATCCCTGAAATAGCCACTTCACCAGCTCTGCCTTCATGTGTGGGGTCTGTCTGGGTTTCCCCCAGGCTACCAGACCCACATGCCTGTCTCCAAGCCTGACTGCATGTAACCACATGCACACAAGGTACTGTATTATAAAAACATTACCTATGTATTATAAAAAACATTACCTATCAGGACATCTGCAGGGATATCTTCAAACACACCTACATACTTGATTCCTTTTCCACCCTCCCAGTCAAGGTGAACCCTGGCCAAAGGCATTTGGAATGGGCTCCCTCCTAAAGCTCTGACTGGAGTGGACTACCCAAGCAAGTACTTCTCCTCCTTAACTAGTGCAGGCTTCACAATGGTTATGTCAGATGCTGTGTCTCTCTTAGCAGAGGCCTGTTTCTTATCCACAGATCTAGAATACAAACTCCAGTGATAGTCTGTTACCCCTGTTGTCTCCAGACAACTTACCACTTGCATACTGTTATTCCCATTAGCTGGCTCCCCCACCTTTTGTTCCCCACCTTGCTTCCATGGACATTTGCATGTTACATGGCCCAACTGGTTACATTTAAAACATCTAACCCTTGATCCTGGCCATGCACCTGAACTAGTGGCTTCCCCTGTTACCAGTGGATTCTGTTGGGGTGATTTAGGCTGCCCACCATGGGTACCCTTATATACATATGTAGTCTGGGTATCCCCTTTTTGTTCAGTGATGCCCTGCTTGCTAAGTAGAGATACTCTTTCCTCTCCAGATCATCTGCAGAGTTATACTTCCAGTCTGCCAACCAGATTCTTATGTCCTCATTCAAAGTGCTAAGGGCTTGTTCCTTCACCAAAAGGTCTGACAGCCTTTCAAAAGTGATACTTTACACCCCCTCACCCACATATGAAAACAACTGCTTAACTCAGCAATATAATCACATACACTTTCATCTGCCTTACGTCTTTGCTCACAAAACTTTTCTGTAAGCTTCTGGTGTTAAGTTAAAACATTCCAATAAGCACTGTTCAACTTTATCATAGTTTAAATAATCAGTATCAGACAATTTAGAAACAACAGTTACAGTTTTCCCATGAAGTCAGGAACCGTACCCAGAGCCCTTGGTCAACATTATACTGTGTACATATTCTTTCACATATATGAATAAAACTATCAAAATTATCACCCTCTTTAAACTGTGGAAGAAATTCACTGAGCTTTACTTATTCTGGGTTTTGGTTATTCCCTTCCCCATTACCTCCCTGACCCTGACAAAGAATCAGCATCCCCTTCTCATTTTGACACTGATTCTCATTTTCTTCAGCCTCCAAACAATGCAGTCTCTCATTTTCTATGTCCTCCAAACTCCTCAGTTTCTCTACTGATTCTAATTCTATCTCTTTTGCTTGCTGCAGTCTCCCTGCTGATTCTAATTCCAAATGTTTGGCCTTCAGTTCAAATCATTTTTAACTCCAGATGGGTTTTTAAGTCCTATGAGGAAAAGGTGAACTGCCCTGTTTCTGTGGGATGCAAATCCCCATCACCAGATTTGTAATCATCCTGGTTGCTCGTTTGGGCTACAGCTGTGACTAAGTCTGAAATCATTTCCTTTTTAGTCAGGTTGGCATGCACCAGTACTTTGGCTTCATGCACCTTGGCCAACTAATTCTTTGCCAGTTTGCCATTATCTTCTGCTCATGTCTTTTCCTGCTTTCCTTGACTAAACTAAGTGGACAAAAAATAAATAAAGCTGTTGTGAAAATGAAACTCTGTATGTTTACCTTGTGGCTGCTGCGAGTATGCACACTTTCAGTGACAACTGACTACAGGCTATGGAAGTTCAATTAATATCCACACCACTGCTCACCAATATGTGACACTCCTCCTCTGGGCCAGTAATCAAGGAGCCTCAATCCTCACTACTGACATCAGTAAGGGATGTTCACTTGGAAGAAAGATACATACACACAGTATTTCCAGACACAGTTCTCAGCACCAAACACAATTTCCTTTAAGAGCATACAGGGACCACGCTCCCATACTGGGGCTGGGTTTCCCTCTCTCTCTATCACCAGGCCTCAAATAAGACCCTACGCTGACCACAGCTGTAGACCTGAGTCCTCATCTGAGTGTTCCAAGCCAAGTCCTACCCACCCTCTCTGTGAAACCAGTGCTCTGTGTCCCTGCTCCACGTAGATGACACACACACTCTTTGAGATTTAATTTTCACACACACACACACACACACACACACACACACACACACACACGCACACACACGCACACACACGCACACACACACGCACACACGCACACACACACACACACACACACACACACACACACACACACACACACACACACACACACACACACACACACACACACCTAAGGCTGGCACAGATTTGCCAGATATGCCCCTTATGCCCAGGCTATAAGGTAGGTACTGCCACCAGAACACTCCAAAGTTTGCTACTCTAAGGCTCTTACAAGGGTGCCCAGTTATACTGAGTAAAAGTATTACTAATACAAATGGTAGTGTTTGACCAATTCATCAAGGCTTTCAGGAGCAGCCACAGTGTCACCAAATAAATATACGTACTCTCAAAGGTTAAAATATTCTATAAAAGACCAGCCACAATTAAAAGCTTAAATATATTTAATAATAAATAATAAAAGAATATGAACATACTAAATATATTTTTTACAACAAACACCAGAGTTTCATCACAGGAAATATTAAAAATAACACCTTTGGAAAGACTTGCACAAATGCAGAAAAACAGTACTTAACTAGTCTCAATATATTTCCCTGACTAATATACAACTGTTCTCTAGTTCACTTACTAGAGTAAGGCAAGATGGTGTGGGTATGCGGGCCTCCTCCTTCTTTGTCAGGTTTCAAAAACAAACTGCCCTGAGACTTCTGTCTCATCTAGTATTAAAGCATCATTTCAGTAATGACATCACACACATCTGATCATCTAACTTCTGGTTCCCACACTACCCATTTACTAGAAACTGAACCAGATTCTAGCACATATGTATTATAATGCACACACATAGAGCTTTGTTGATGTGATATATTATCTGGAAGCTATAAAACCATTTAAAAAACGTCCACCCTTCCACAATAACAATTAGTTCACCCCTAAGGACAATACAGCAGGATTCC
Organism: Protopterus annectens; assembly: GCF_019279795.1. NCBI lineage: Eukaryota > Metazoa > Chordata > Ceratodontiformes > Protopteridae > Protopterus > Protopterus annectens. Next base: position 914,645,227 of record NC_056725.1, read on the forward strand.
TAGTCCTGGTTTTCACAAACATTTTGACTCTGGCTGCAATCAGAACTGTAACATGCAGTCTTTATGGCTTAAACCAGGTAATTTCATTTCAGAATATTTTTCAAAGTTAGCTGGACTGAGATTAACCTCTTCTCTTCCAGTATCCTCTGTTACAATATATTCATTTTAACAGTTACAATACAGTCTAACATATAGGTGTATAGGTGTATTTCTTTTCTATCCAGCAGGGCCCACCGTTGATACATTTTTAACACAAGTAGCTTTACAAATATATTTTCAATGCAAGCACCTGTACAATTCAGTTTAATAAACAAATGACAAATAATTCTTTACAAAGCTCCAGCTAGCTATGCTGGCATATGTTACATATCCATTGCCCTACTTTTTCTGGCATAGCTAGCACTAATTCACAAATATAAAATAATATAATTATTTATTTCTGAGATTCCTATGGTTTCCTAATAAGCCTAGATTGGCTTTAAATCACCACATTAGAAATTGGACATCAGATGGCACTGGTTTTCCAGATTTACAATTATATTCCTTATCATCCATTGTTAAGACAATAATTTCTTGGGTAAATAACAATTATCCCAAATAAATAAATAAATCCCAAAAAAACTAAAATGCTGTTACCACTTTCACCTTTACCATAAATTCAAATGATGGCACAATAATCTCCCCTGACCCCTCTACAAATCTATTAGGTGTCATCATAGATAATAACCTAAAATTTGACCTACATGTTAACCAAACTATCAAAACCATCAATAAAAAACTAGGGTCACATTACAGAATAAAGGCCTTCCTAACCACTCCAGCTAAAATTGCCATAGCTCGCTCTTACCTTCTTTCAACCCTTCTGTATGCATCCCCTCTACTCTCGAATTTAAACAAGACTGTCCTTAACAAACTCTCAATTTGCTACAACCACATTGCCAAGTTTGCCACTGGGCTGCCTTTTAGGACACATCATTGCATCAATCTAAATCAGCTTGGGTGGCTTGAACTACCCAGTCTAATCCAGTATAACCAACTGATTATAGCTTATAAAATCCTCTATAATCCAGACAATACTCCTACACTTAAAAATATTATCACCCCCTATAACAATCCTAGACCGCTTCGATCCACTAACAAACTACTAATTCAGACTAGCAAAATTAATAACACAGCTGGTGACTCTCTCTTTGCAAACTCTGTAAGTAGATCCTGGAACTCTCTTCCAGCTGATATTACCTTACTTTCCACCTTAGGTCAATTTAAAACTAGACTTAAACAACATTTGTCACTTAACGGCCATGTCAATGTATCAAGCCTGCCTAACTCTCTCTAGAATGTGTAAAAATCTTTTAACCAGGTTACTGTGTAATTTAATTTAATCCTGATTTATGCTCTGGATTAACTCTAACCTGTGGAACTTGTTTAACTTGCTTACTTATGTAATCTCTGTAAACAGTATGTTTGTAATATGTAATGCTGGTATTATGTAATGTTGTATCTGCTTACCCTTGAAGCTTTTCTCCCCAGGCCTCCGCTGAAAATGGACATGCATCCAGTCGGACTATCCCGTTCAACGAATGTAAAATAAATAAATAAAAATAAATAAATTATAATGCCAAATGAAAAAAACATTCATGGAGATATTTGGGGTAAATCCAATAATTTAGCAAAATCATTTCATACTAAAATAGCTACTAATAAATTTCATTGGTCAGTAAAATACTATTTTACTGAAAACAAAAACAAACCAGTTAACTCTTATTATATGAATATGATAATAACCTTGTTTTAAAATTTCATTTTCAGAAACCCTGAATATAAAGCATGGATTTTCTTTGTATTTCCAAATTATCTATACTCAAAATAGTATTAATACAATTAATTTAACAACAATGACTACAGTGAAAGACGAACACACATTATACTAATATCAATTACTAGGCAATTGAAAGCTACAAAATGTTGACCATGTTATTAATTAGTTTGAGTTAAGCAAAGACATGTGGCTAGAAATTCAAAACTGTTGACAATTATTTGAATATAAAATTAATCTAATACATATGTTCATAGGTATGTACTAGGCTAATGGTCATGAAGCCTTTACAAGCCTAGCCTATAGGATTACCCTGGCATTATGCCACCTGACATTAGTTCCCAGTGCCTTTGTTAAGCAGAGCCACTGGAGTGATCCCCGGAGTGAATTTTCTATTTCCCATCCACTCATCAAGATTTCTCTTGAAGAGGACCAGTGAAGTGCTCTGTTTGACATGTATGGGAAGTCTGGAAAGACAAAAAAATGGAGAAGTCCTCACAGTGAGTTGAAGCAATTTATTATGAAGAAATTTATTATTAAGCACTTTTCATTTGCAGGATCTGCAAACTTCTTCAGATAAAAAACAATTATCAAGAGACATCTAAATACACAAGTTTAAAATGCAATCACATGATTGTAAGAACCAAGTAACCATTTTTTTGTTTTTCCAGTTTATTTTTGTGATATTTTTTACCTATGTATGCGAAGTCTGTTTCATAGCATGGACAGTCATTGGATTATGAACCTGTCCCTCCAGCATGTTCTGTTGATTGTGATAATGAGGTTGAGGTCTCTGGAGCATGTGGAGTGGAGGGATTGGGATTTATTTATATGTAGCATTTCTCAAAGAGCTGGGTCAAACATGGCTTTGTAAGTCAAGCAGAGATCACCTATAAGCAGCCAATATGAGACAGAATAGTTGGAGTTTTTTGAGTCTATCCATATACGACAAGTGTTTAAGGCCCAGGATCATCTTTGTGAGTTACTTTTGTTGCCTCTTCAGTTGTTGAAGGTGTTTAGTGAGGTACATGCCAAATGGGGCATTGTACTAGATGATTGGCCTAATGAGAGAAGAGTAGAAGAAGACAATGACCTCTTTCTTCCTGGATGCAAAACCCTTAGTAATGGGATGCGCCACATAAAAGGACTTTCTGACCAGAGTGGCAATGTGGTGGTCAAAAGAGAGGTTGCTGTCAACCTGTGTTCCCAGATATCTTATAACGCCTTCTGTGCTCAGTGGGCTACCATCGGTGTGGTAATTCTTGGGAACTGAGTTTTTCCCAAAGGAGATGATGACACATTTTTTGACATTGAGCATTAGGTCATGTTTCTGACACACTCAGTGAGGCCTTTCTGCAGGATGTCAACATCACTTGGGGAATTAATAATAGCTCCCAACTTGCAATTGTCTGCAACCTTTGTCAGCCAGAGTCCCTTCATGTTGGCCTGGACTTCAGAGAAGTAAATACCCAACAGAAGAGGACCCAGGACCGAACCCTGTGGGACTCCACTCATGACTGGTTAGCAGTCTGACTTGGTGTCAGCTACTTTCCCACTATGGGTTCTATCTGTGAGCCAGTTTGCAACTCACCTAGTGATACAGGGGTTGATGCCTAGCTTAGTGAGTTTTTCTAAGATTCCTGATGGGGAATGGTATCAAAGGCCTTGGCCATGTCAAGGTAGGCTGTATGAATCACCTTGCTTTTATCCGCAGCTCTGGTGACTGACTCAAAGAAGTCAACCAGGTTGAGCAGGCATGATCTACCCTTCACAAAACTAAACTGTGTGGGATCCAGAGTGTGGAGATTCCCTATATCCTTGTTGATTAGGTCCATGATGATGTGTTCTGTAGCTTTGCATATCAGACTCGTCAGGCTAATGGGATGATAGTTCCCAGGGTCTGTAGTCACTCCTCCTTTGTGGAGAGGAATGACTGTAGCAGTGCACCATTTGGTAGGGACAAAGCCTGAGGTGAGGCTATGATTGAACAGGGCACACAGGTGTGGTGCCAGTTCATTCTGTAGTCCATGTAGAACACAGCCAGGGATATTGTCAGGTCCCATAGAAGCTGTATTATTGGTCTTGGACAGTCCTGTTTTAACCTGTGCAGCAGTAATACTGGGTACCTGGAAATCTACTAGTATTGTGATTGGTCCTTTGGTAGGGGAGAGAGTGGTAAAGTTGGCACTGAATCTGTTTACCAGTATATTGGCAATATCTGTTGGTTGAGTATAAGAGATAACATTGTGCAGTAGCTCAGAGCAAATCTAGGTATTGCCGTGGAGATTCTTTAAATAACTATAGAAGGCCTTGTGGTTGTCTTTGCTATCTGCTGCAATTCTGTTTTCATAGATAGCTTTAGAGGATTTGACGAGGGATCTCAACTTTTTATTGAGGCTGATAAGGGAGTTTTTCCAGTCTTGGGACTTTACCTTATTCTGCATTAGTTTCTTCCTTCTGTTGTAGAGTTTGTTTATGGCAGGGGCCCACCAGATTGGCTTCCTTTTTTTTTGAGGAGAGCATCTTGGTTCTATTGGGTATGGCAAGATCCATGCATTTGTGTACGTGTTTGTACAGTGCATTGGTGTATGATTTGACAGCCATGCAACTATTCCCCATTTGCATGGGTGCCGTGAAGTCAGCCACCTCTGTTTTTAGGAGCCAAAAGTTAGCTCTGAAGAAGGTTTTCATGATGGTTACCTTTGCGGTGGGGGGGGTGGGATGGATGTGGATTTCCAAGGTAATTAGTTTCTGGTCTGATCTAACCAGGGAGAAGTTGACTATTGGTGTAGAGCAACAGTCACCCATGTTAGTAATGACCAGGTCAAGGATGTTGCTACCTGTAGTGGGGGTAAGAAAGGGCTGGTCTGGGGCATTGGAATTAATGAATTCCAGGAAATGTTGAGCAAGTGTATTGGTAACATGAGTAGTTTTTCCAGTTAATGGAGGGGTAGTTGAAGTCACCCAGTATGACAGTGTTAGGTTGGACCCTAATATTCTCCAGGGTGCTTAGGAACATGGAGTGTGAGTCTTGGGACATGGTTGGGGACCTATAGTAGGCTATGACCTGAATCTCTTACTTACTCAATGTTAGCTGCACCTGAAGTATCTCTGATGTGTTATGTTGGGCTACCAGTCTGGAGGTTTGTGCATCCTTTATGAATATGGAAACACCACTGTCTTTGGAGCTTCAGTCCATGTTCTGATGCCGAAAAGTGTGGAATGAGTTATAGCCTAGTAGTGCAGGGGTGTGTTCTGCTGCTTTGAACCAGGTCTCTGTTACAGCACAAATGTCAGTGTTTTTCATTTTAATGAGTGCTCCGAGCGAGTGCATTTTGAGATTTAGACTTCTACCATTGAGCAGCATGACCCTCAGATTGCATTTGTTTGTAGCTGTTATGGTGGTAATTTGGTTTTTGGAACACAGCCTAAAAAAGGCACTATAGGAATGGCAAGAGCCTTGGCCAATATCTGGAAGCCCAGGGGTGACAGATGCAGGCCATCTCTGTCAAAGCATCGAGGTCTGTCAATCATGTCATCCCAAACAAGTAAAAACCAAAACGAAACAGTAGTTAAACCGAACTGCCCAAGGACACTGGAACTGCTATTCAAAAGATGTCTTTGAGAATAAATCCACCAGTAACCACCACTGATTAAGATAAAAAAACACTTAATCAGTGGTGGTTACTGGTGGATTTATTCTCAAAGACATCTTTTGAATAGCAGTTCCAGTGTCCTTGGGCAGTTCGGTTTAACTACTGGTTCGTTTTGGTTTTTACTTGTTTGGGGTTCTTTTCTAAGTTATGTAATCATGTCATCCCAGGCAGACAGATATTGGATCCCCTTGAAATGACTCCAGGAACTTAGCCAATTGTTGAAATCAATCATTTTCTGCTTGCAGTGTGGTATCATTCTGGGTGATGATAGGATGCTGCTCAGGGCTATGGTCATAACCACCTGGGCTACATAATCTGAGAGCGCCTCCATGTCTCTTTTGATGCAGTTCAGGGATATACATCTCGGGTCAGTCACACCCACATGTACAATGACAGAGTCATATTTGTCCCACAAGTAATCTAGCAAGTGTGGCGGATGTGATCGGCCAAACAAACTTAGTAGATCGAAAATAAAAGAGGCCAGCACCACAAGGACAAAAATAATGTATTAATTATATCACATTCCAGACCAGTTTTAAGTAGCCTTCATCAGTGATATCCAAATACATATTCATTAGATTAAATACATTCAGTGTCCCATCATTTCCTATGACATCACTTCCACCCATAATTAGTGCAAAAAATTGAAGCAAAAAGAGAAATGAATAAGTACATCACATTTTGTCATTCAGACCTGGTGAGAATACCCCCCCCCCCCAGTTTAATAATCCATTTTTTTTCTTTTTGATTCAAAATAGGGTGCCATCCTGTTTTTAAGGATCTATTACAAACAAAAGAAAGTTCAAGTTTAGTTAGTTTCCACCGATCCTTGTACTTCCGAACAATAAAAAACAAAACCGAATGGGTAGAAAAACGCTCACTTTATTCAGTAACACACAAAGCTTTCGGAATGTCCCTTCTTCAGTGTTAATGCTGAATAAATTAAAGCATTATTATATAGTAATTTTTCAATAACCCATTGACACAGCTACCCAATGTATAAATTAACATTATTAAGAATACAATCACTTCTAAAAGACACAGTATACTCAAAATATAAAAAGCATATATGTTATATTCATTCTTACAAAAAAGAAAAACATTAAGTCAATCAATTAGCATATTTCTAATAAGGTATACATAGTTTAACCAAATAGTATACAGAAATTGTATATAAAAATATTAAATAAAATAAACATACTAATAATAGTTTTTTTCATGATTATTAGCATAAAATGTCTACTAAAATTTTTTTTTCTTCTTTAATACAGCATATATTCCTAACTTTCTAACATGTACATATATATATTCACAGATAGTAAAACATTTAGCTATTTGTATTGCTTCTGACATAAAATCCTTGACATTGTGTACATGTAGCTAAATATACGACCATAGTAGTCTTGCAAGTTGCTGCACATTTTATTTCATATATTAATTTGCTTATTGGATGTTCCAAATATTTTTTATCACAAATGTCTGAACAGCAACTACAATTATAACAGGGAACTGTGCCTATGTTATGTTATTGGAGTAATTAAATTTACTTTAAAGTCTTTAAAGCATGACTTCCTTTTTAAATGATTCATATTTCTATATACAAAATAAGGATTATTACCCAACAGTGTATATAATTCAGGCTGAACCATCAAGATTTGCCAATTCCTTCTTATTATTGCTTCCACATATCTTGTCATATTATTATATGTACACAATGTCAAGGATTTTATGCTGGAAAATGTTCAAGGTGTTTAAAAGATTGTA